>NC_133658.1:841805770-842089444 GCF_037893015.1 Macrotis lagotis | reverse complement strand
TCTGAATGTGTATTTTGGTCCTCCATAGAACCAAAGGATGTTTGGATTTTTTGCTCTTGCTTGCTTATTTCTCCAGTCCATGACTTAATTTTAACTCTTTGTTTCTAGGGTGGAGGATGCACTGTTCCAAACTTTTGAGGGTTTTTGCAGGTGGGACAATCCCTGGGGAGCTCAGTTCCTCCAAGATCTTAGGAGAAGCTCTGTTATCCACACTTGTGCTCTGGTCTGTGGAGGACCACAAGCACTCTACTCAACCCTGGAACCATGAGGAGAGTCTTTACTCTGACATAGTAGTAAAGCTCCTCTTCCTGAATCTGGGGACTCTGACTGCTGGATAAATCTGAGTACGAGCAAAGCAAAAGAGTTCTCCCTCAGGGAGAACAAAGAGATCATAGCAATCTCCACCATCCCATTATTGTCCATGGACTGAGCATTCTTTTAGCAACTGCTGGTGGTTCCCCAGACCTGTTCCTGGGTCCCTGGGGCCAAGTCTGCACTAAGGCCTGTGCTGAACTGGGCTCCCCTCTCACTCTATTGTGGAAGAGTTTTTTCTGCTGACTTTATAAATTTTCCTTGGGAATCCCTGAGCTGGCAGGTCTGGGAACTGCCACCATCACCATGAGTCCATGTGCCCCCAGGGACTCAGGAGCCCTTTGGGTTGTTCTTGGATGTTTGGAGTTGGTTCCCTCCTGTGTGGCCCTCACTGTCCTAGGGTGCCTTTCTAACTCCATTGTAACAGATCCTTCCTGTGGATTTCTAAGTTGACTTGGATTGGAAAATGTTTCACTCAGTCTTTTTGTAGATTCTGTCACTCTAGAATTTGTTTATAATCATTATTTAAAGGTATTTGAAGGGCTCTGGGGAGACCTTGACAGAGATTCTATCTCCATTTGCTATCTTGGCTCTGCCTCCCTGGAAGGTTCTCTTAAATAGTACTCATTGATAGGAAATAATGCCTTAAATCTAATCTTGTATCCCAGCATGATAGTAACCTTTCATTTTTCTTCTGAATTCAAAAGGATGGTACCTGAGTTTTATTATTCTCTGCTCAAGGAGTTGGGGACAGGGGTAGCTAGCTGGTACAGTAGATAGAGCAATGGCCCTGGAATCAGGAGTACCTGAGTTCAGATCTGGCCTCAGACACTTAGTAATTGCCTAGCTGTGTGACCTTGGGCAAATAACTTAACCCCACTGTCTTGCAAAAAAAAAAAGTTGGGGACAGTGAACAAATGCAAAGGTATTGTGATGTGAGAAGCATTGAAAGTTTCTCCCTTTCCCATACTCCATCATGATCACAAGTCTGAATTTGACCCCTTTGTAGTGCTTTGAAACTGCTTTTCTGTGTTAATCACAGCTTTTTTCAGGTCAGGGTAATAAATGATTAGGATAATATATTCTCTGGAGGATCTCTGTGAAAATAAATGGTACCTAGAAAAGGAGGAATGGAGAGAACCCTCTGGCTATTTCTTATAGTATTTCTCCATCAATATAGTCTGCTCTATTACTATATAGAGGCAGAAAAACCCAAGAGACCATCTGTCTAGTCCCAAACCTTCACTTTAAAGATGAAGATCCAAAAGAAGTGATATAGTCAAATAATCAATTAGTGTCAAAATGAAATAAAATTATGATCTGTGTCTCTTTGTCAAGAATGTTTTTCTGCATTTGATGAATTAGTTTATTATGAAATCTGAGAATCTTGGTGTTTCAGGGAACTGTAAGGGTCATTTACTTCATTAAGTTCCTGAACAAAAATCCCATTTACTAAATACTCAATAACTGGCAGATTATTGAGATAGTCTAGATAGTGATTGAGGGGATTTTTTAGAGTGGAACCTTTGGACCAGAGTGAGGAGATGGAAGAGCATATTGCTAAGGGGCATAGAATGAACAGAACTCACTGTTTCAGCATCACTCTTTATTTTTCATAACTCTGGTTCATTTGGCTACAGTAGATCCACCCAGACACCTTTCCACTATATAGGTATCTTTCTTTTACTTCCCTAAGTCAATGAAACTCACATCAGGAAATTTCTTCAAGAACAAAAGGACATAGAAACCTGAGGATTCTGGAAAACAAATGTAAATGCATTAATTAGCTTTACTGACTCTCCTGCTTTTGCATCACTTCTTAAAGGAGTTGAAAAAAGACTGGTTACATTGGGAAAACTTAACAAACTAAATCCAGAACTTCTGGTCAAGATGGCAAAAAGAAGCCAGTGCTAAGGTCTCCTGGTTTTCCCTCAGAACTAATATGAATCAAGCCTTTTAACAAAATTCAAATACATGAAATATAGAGAGGAACAAAGGAGAGGCACAGATACCAGCAAGGTCTGTCTCAGGGGAAATTGGGTAGACCAGGGGCAGAGAGCAGAAAGCCAGCACAGGAGCAGCAGGGTGAGACCTGGGACTAACCTGAGAACAGCCTCAGAAATGTTGGCTTTGTGAACAGGCAGGAGAGCTCCAGAAAGATTAGAGGAAGAGTTCCAGTGCAGCAGTTAGACATCAATCAACTCAGCTCCACTGGTCTGGAAGAACAGGGGAGCCCGGTATTTTCAGTGGAGGCCCCTGTTCCAGTTGAATCTCCTCCCCTATCATTGAGGGAAAAAGGGTCTCTTCCCAGAATAAGCACAGCAACAACCCCCCAACCTCAGCCCTCAGGCTCAGATGTGGTCAGCAGATCTCTCTCAGGACTGAGTAAATAATGAGATGACTATACAGCCAGAGGGCCCAGCACAGATTGTTTCAGGTTAATACAGACCCTGCTGCTCCCAACACTCCCTCAGATCTAGGGAGTGGTTTGCAAATCAAGGTCACAGACACTTCAGAGAAAGCCTCTAGCACTCCCCCCCAACTGGAAGGCCCACTTGGAATGTCTAAGCCCAGTGACTTAAACCTCTAGGCATTTCAACTCAAAAGTTCTGTGAACCAGCCCGCCCCCCACAACACAAGATCCTAGGAAAATGAAGAAATGTAAGGAGAAGGGGGGTCCATTGAAAGCTACCTCAAAGACAAAGACCTTAACTCAGAGAGAGAAAGAACTTCTGAGGAGAATATGAATTGTTCTCCAGCCAGAAAAAATTCTTAGAAGAGATCAGGAAGAAGTTTAAAAAATCAATTGGGAAAATTGGGAAAAGCAACCCAAGAGAAAATTAACAGTTTGCAACAAGAAAATAAATCTTTGAAAAATAAAATTGGGCAAATGGAAAACTTCAAAAAAATAGAACTGACCAATTGGAAAAGGAGTTGAAAAAGGTAAATAAAGAAAATTCTTCTCTACAAAAATGAATGTAATCCACAGAAGCTAATGACTTCATAAGACAACAATAATCTGTTAAACAAATCCAAAGAATAGAAAAAAATAGAAGAAAACATAGAATACTTCAATGGCAAGACTACTGACCTAGAGAATAAATACAGGAGAAAAAACTTAAGAATCATTGGGTTTGTGGCGGCTAAGTGGTACAGTGGATGGAGCACTGGCCCTGGAGTCAGGAGGACCTGAGTTCAATTCCGGACTCAGACACATAATGATTACATAGCTGTGTGGCCTTGGACAAGTCACTTTATCCCTTTGCCTTGCAAAAGCCTAAAAAAAAGAATCATTGGACTTCCCGAACACATTGAGAATTTAAAAAAGCTTGGACTCAATATTTCAGGATCTTTTGAAAGAAAATTGCCCTGATATAATGGAATCAGAGAGCAAAATAGTTATTGAAGGAATACATCAATCCCCTCCTGAAATGATTCCCAAAGTGAAAACACAAAGGAATATTGTAGAAAAATTCCAGTATCCTCAGACCAGGTGGAAAATTCTGGAAGTGGCCAGAAAGAAACCATTCAATATCATGTTAGGATATCACAGAACCTGGCTGCATCAACATTAAGGGATTGAAGGACCTGGAATATGGTTTTCCAAAGAGCAAGGGAGCTTTGAATGCAGCCATAATTCACTACCCTGCAAAACTGAGCCTTTTCTTCAGGGGGAAAAAAGATGAATATTTAATGAAATAGGAGATTTCCAAATTTTGGTAACAAAAAGACAAGAGCTAAATAGAAAATTTGGATATCAAATGGGATTCAAGAGACACATAAAAAAGGTAAAAATAGGAAAAGAAAAACAATTGCTATCCAATAAGATGAAACTGGCTATACACCTACCTGGGTGAAAGATTCTCATAACTCTTGAGAATTGTAACTATGTTATAAAGAATACACTTAGCCAGAAGTAATGGACATTCATGACTTGTTTGTCACTCCTGTAGAATGATTTAAAAGCAATATCTCCTTAAGAGGGGACGGTAAAGAGGGGACAGTAAAGATATGGGAGGATGGAGGAGACTCAATGAGGCAAATCACATTACATGAAGAGGTACAAACAACCTATTGCAATAGAGGAGAAGGGAGGAGGTGAGAACTGCCTGAATCTTACTCTTATCATATTTAGCTCAAGGAAGGATAACATATACACACTCAGATGAGTTAAGAAATTTATCTTACCTTTCAAATATTAAAAGGGGGGGGGGGGGGGGCGGCTAGGTGACAGTGGATAAAGCACTGGCCTTGGAGTCAGGAGTACCTGGGTTCAAATCCGGTCTCAGACATTTATTAATTACCTAGCTGTGTGGCCTTGGGCAAGCCACTTAACCCCATCTGCCTTGTAAAAAAAAAAAACCTAAAAAACATATTAAAAGGGGAAAGGAGGAAAAGGGAGGAGAGGAACTAACAAAAGGAAGGGAGGGAAGAAGTGGCAAATGGAAATGGGAAAGATAGGGAAGGGGTGGATATAAGGGGAAAACACACTGAGGGAAGAGGTATTCAGAATTAAAATACTGGGGAATATGGATAAAATGAAAAAAGGGGAAAAATACAGAGGGAAGATAGCATGGAAGGCAATAAAGATTTAGTAATTTTAACTTTGAATGGGAATGGGATGAACTCCTCCATAAAATGAATAGCAGAATGAAATAAAAACAAGAATCCTATAATATGCTGCTTACAAGAAATCCATTTGAAGCAGTAAAGGTAAAAGATTGGAGCAGAATATATTTTGCTTTAGTCAAAGTGAAAAAGGCAGGGATAGCTATCCTTATCTAAGATAAAGCATCAGCTAAAATAGATCTCATTAAAAGAGGTAAGAAAGGAAATGACATCCTCTTTAAAAAACTACATTCATAGACAAAAAATCAATTTCAATACTAAATATGTATGCACTATGTGGTACAGCATCCAAATTCTTAGAAGAGAAGCTGAATGAGTTGCAGGAAGACATAGACAGTAAAACTCTACTGGTGGAAGATCTCAACCTTCCTCTCTCATATTTAAATAAATATAACCATAAATTAAACAAAAAGAAAGTTAAGGAAACCTAGACATGATAGACCTTTGGAGAAAATTGAATGGAGGGGGTAGAAAGGAATATATCTTTTTTTTCTGCAGTGCATGACACTTACACCAAAAAACTGACTACATATTAGGACATAGAAAACCTCATAATCAAATGCAGAAAAGCAGAAATAGTGAATGCATCCTTATCAGATCATAATGCAATAAAAATAACATGCAATAATAGGCCATGGAGAAAGAGAGACCTAAAACTAATTGGAAACTAAATAACCTCATTTTAAAGAAGGAGTGGATCAAACAACAAATTATAGACAGAATTAATGATTTTATCCTAGATAATGACAATAATGAGGCAACATAATAATGATACAGCCAAGGCTTTTATTACGAGATATATCTTTAACTGCTTACATGAATAAATTAGAGAAAGAGGAAATCAATGAATTAAGCATGCAACTAAAAAATTAAAGAATAAATTAAAACCCCCAATTAAATACCAAATTTTACATTATAAAAATGAAAGGAGAAATTAATAAAATTGAAAGCAAGGAAACTACTGAACTAATAAATCAAACCAAGTATTGGTTTTATGAAAAAACCAATGAAATTGACAAATTTTTGGCTAACACGATAGAAAAGAAAGAAGGAAATCAAATTACTAGCATCATAAATGAAAAAGGTGAACTAACCACCAATGAGGAGGAAAATAAAATAATAATTAAGAATTATTTTGCCCAACTGTATGCCAATAAATTTGATAATCTAAGTCAAATGGATGAATATTTACAAAAAAATAAAAGTTGCCTGGGTGAAATGAAGAGGAAATTAAATACCTAAATTATACCATATTTAAGAAAAAGAAATTCAATAAGCTATCATGGAACTCCCAAAGAAAAAATCTCCAGAGATAGATGGATTCACAAATGAATTCTATCAAAATTTTAAGGAACATTTTATTCCAATTTTATATAAACTCTTTGGAAAAATAGGTGAAGATGGAATTTTGCCTAATTCCTTCTGTGACACCATTATGGTACTGATACCTAAACCAGGGAGAGTCAAAACAGAGAAAGAAAATTATAGTCCTATCTCCCTAATGAAGATATTTGCAAAAATCTCAAATAAAATCTTACCAAAGTGATTACAGCAAGTTATCATTAGGCTAATAATACACTATGACCAAGCAGATTTAACAAATCTAACAGAAATCATATGATTATCTCAATAGATGCTGGACAAACCTTTGACAAAATACAGCACCCATTCCAACTAAAAACACTAGAGAGCATAGGAATCAATGGATTGTGCCTCAGAATGATAAGCAGTATCTATCTGGAACTATCAAGAGGCAATATATGCAATGGGAATAAGATAGAGGCATTCCCAATAAGATCAGGGATGAAACATGGATGCTCATTATCCTCACTACTATCCAATATTGTATTAGAAATATTAGCTTCAGCAATGAGAGAAGAAAAAGAAATAGAAGGAATTAGAACTGGAAGGAAAGAACTAAAACTCTCACTCTTTGAGGATGACATGATGGTATACCTAGATAATTCTAAAAAATCATCTAAAAAACTATTAGAAATAATTAGCAACTTTAGCAGGATATAAAATAAACCCACATAAATCTTCAGCATTTCTACATATTACTAGCAAGATACAGCAGCAAGAGCTAGAAAGAGAAATTCCATTTAAATAACTTTAGATAATATAAAATATTTGGGAGTCTATCTGCCAAAGCAGACTCAGAAAACAACTATAAAACATGAAATGAAAACAACTATTAAAATGCTTTTCACACAAATAAAATTAGATTTAAATAACTGCGCATATAACTGCTCATGGATAGACCAGACTAACATAATAAAAATGACAATTCTACCTAGGTTAAACTACTTATTTAGTGTCTTACCAATAAAACTTCCAAAAAATTACTTTAATGAGCTAGAAAAAATTATAACTAAATTCATATGGAGAAACAAAAAGTCAAGACCATACAGGAATTTAATGAAAAAAGTACAAAAGAAGGTGGCTTAGCCATACCAGATCTAAAATTATATTATAAAGCAACAGTCATAAAAACTGTTTGATATTTGCTAAGAAGCAGAATGGTGGATCAGTGGAATAGATTGGATGCAAAAGAGACAGCAGAAAATGATTATAGTAATCCATTGTTTGATAAACCCAGAGTCCAACTTCTGGGATAAGAACTCTCTCTTTGATAAAAATTGTTGGGAAAATTGAAAATTAGTATGGCAGAAACTTGGATTAACC
Source organism: Macrotis lagotis (assembly GCF_037893015.1). Lineage (NCBI taxonomy): Eukaryota > Metazoa > Chordata > Mammalia > Peramelemorphia > Peramelidae > Macrotis > Macrotis lagotis. The sequence continues at coordinate 842,081,818 of NC_133658.1, read as the reverse complement.
AACATCTCACACCCTATAGCAAGATACGATCAAAATGGGTACAGGATATAGATATAAAAGACAATATTATAAGAAAACTAGGAGATCAAGGAATAGTTTACCTACCAGATCTTTGGAAAGGGAAGCAGTTTATGACAGAGAACATCATTAAAAGCAAATTAGGTAATTTTGATTACATTAACTTAAAAAGTTTTTGCCAAACTAAACCACTGTAATCAAGATCAAAAGAAATGTAATAAATTGGGAAAAAAATTTAGAGCTAGTATTTCTGACAAAGGACTCATTTCTAAAATTTATAGAGAACTAAATCAGATTTATAAAAAAAAAAGCCCTTCCCCAATTGACAAATGGTCAAAGGATATGTAAAGGAAATTTTCAGATGAGAAAATCAAAACTATCCATAATCATATGAAAAATTACTCTAAATCATTACTGATTAGAGAAATGCAAATTAAAGCAGCTCTGGGGTATCATCTCATAACTATCAGTTTGGACAATATGACCAGAAAGGACAATATTCAGTGTTGGAAGGGATGTGGGAAATCTGGGACACTAATACATTTTTGGTGGAGCTGTGAACTCATCCAACCTTTCTGGAAAGCAATCTGGAATTATGCCCAAAGGTCAATAAAAATGTGCATGCCCTTTGATCCAGTAATACCACCACTGGGTCTATACTCTGAAGAGATCATGAAAAAAGGTACAAACATCACTTGTACAAAAATATTCATAGCAGCACTATTTGTGGTAGAAAAGAATTGGAAATCAAGTGAATGTCCATCAATGCCCATCAGTTTGGGGAATGACTGAACAAGTTATGGTATAGGTATGCTATGGAACACTATTGTTCTATTAGAAATCAAAAGGAGGGTAGCTAGGTGGTGCAATGGATAGAAGTCAGGAGGACCTAAGTTCAAATCCAACCTCAGACACTTAATAACTACCTTGCTCTATGAAGTTCAGCAAGTCACTTAATCCCATTACCTTGCAAAAAAAAAGAAAGAAAAAAGAGATACAAAGAGGGATGGAATTTCAGAGAAGCCTGGAAAGACTTGCATGAACTGAAATTGGGCAAGAGGAGCAGAGCCAAAAGAGCATTGTACATCCTAACAGCAACATGGGGGTGATTATCAACCTTAATGGACTTACTCATTTCATCAAGGCAATAATCAGGGACCCGGATAATATCATCTGTATCCAGAGGAAGAACTGCGGAGTTTAAACAAAGACCAAAGTCTATTACCTTTAATTTAAAACAAAGTGTTTTATTACTACATAATTTTGCTATCTCTAATATTTTATTTTCTCCTCAAGGATATGATTTCTTGCTCAACACATTAAATTTTGATCAGCGTATAATATGGAAACAATGCAAAGATTATCAAACTTCCTTCTATAGATGGGGAGTGGGGTGGAAGGAAGGGGGGAAGTGTAAAATTCAAAACCTTACAGAAAAGGATGGGTAGAAACTACTATTGCATATAATTGGAAAACAAATAAAATATTAAAAAAACTAAATCCAGTTGCCACAACATACAGTATTCTGCTTTTGGAAGAAGGGCTAGATGTAATTCAATCCAATCACATCATTTTATAAGGAAGAATGAAAATAAATGACTCCCAAAGTCACACAAATGGTAAAGAATAGGCTATGGGATTTGCATTTAGTTTTCCTGACTCTGAATTCTTTATATTCCCCAGACATAGCACAGTGCATGGAGTTTTGACTTCCAACTTAGTGATCCTTCTGGACAAAATACACCATACTGGGATATCCCCAAGATTTGGAAAGTTGTAAGGGACATGCAAAAAATTCAATACATAGGTCTATATATTTAAGGAATTTGCAACATCATTAATTAACTGTTAATTCTGAGCTGTTGAAATAGTATTCTATTTAAGAAATTCCTCCATTATCAAGACCTTTTCTGATTACTCTTCTCTCTTGGTTTCAGTTTATTACTGCAATAGTGGCATGTAAATATTCCACTATCTGCCATTAGGTGGCTGCAACGGGTAAAAGTTACAAGAACACAGCAACAAATGTGCTTGGGCATCATGTTTGGGGAACTTGCAGTGGCTAATTCAGACAACTCAGGTTTAGAAATAAACTCTCATCAATTTCTTTCTATCAAAGAATATAGATTTCAGGGAAGTTAAATTTTCCACATACATAGTGATGGTGACAGAAAGAATCAGCATCACACTAAAGGCTTCAAGACAGCCTTACAAGAAAAGAAACCTCAAGCAACAATTAAACTTAATAGAAGACATAAATGGGTTTCAATCAGGGCTGGGTGAGGGGCACACATCATGCATCCTTTGAACCTCAAAACTGCGAAATGACATCAACCTGACATTTGAAGGGACTTCAAGGACTATCCAGTCTATTTTATCTTTGAGCAGCAATCATCTCTATCAACAATCATTCCCAAAAAGTATCACAATCTCTATGAAAAAGTTGACAGTAATTATGTGTCTTACTCTACCTACACTGCAGCAAGTCAGTTCCACTTGACAACACCTCCCATTGTTTTTTTTTCCCCTTTTGTAGAATCCAAATCTACTTCTTTAGAATTTCCATCCATTTCTATTTATTCTGGTTTCTGATGCCAGCTTTTTTTTAAGTTACATCAAACATAGAACTCTTCATTAAAACAATTGAACTTACTCAAATAAATCTAAAACAAAAAAAATTTGGTTCAACATATACTTGAATATGAAAGGCAGAGTGAATGGTACAATAAAATAAGTTGACCTCAGTGTAGAAAAGTCCAGGAGTCAAGTCTTGTCTCTGATATATATATATATATATATATATATATATATATATATATATATATATATATATATATGTATGTATTATGTATTATGTATGTATAACTGACTTTGTGACCCTGAGCAAGTCATTTAAGCAAAGATCAATTTTTTTCTCATTCATTCATTCACCTATTTATTCATTTATTCATTCATTTGTTCTTTTGTTTTTCAATTACATATAATAATAGTTTTTAACATGTATACTTTTGCAAGCTTTTGAGTTCCATATTGTTTCATCACTCTCCCTTTCCACACTTCTCACCATGGTAGTAAACGATTTGGTATAGATTGTACATGCAAAATCTCATTTAACATCTTTCTCTATTAGTCATGCTGTGAAAGAATAATAAGAACTAAGGAGAAAAATGATGAGAAATAAAAAAAGAATTTTTAGAAAGTCTGCATAATATGCTTTACCTTGCATTCAGAATCCATGGGTCCCCCATCCCCACCCCACCCCTGCCCCGGATGTGAATGGCATTTTCCTTAACATGTCTTTCAGGATTGTCCTTTATCACTGAATATCTGAGAGGAACTACATCCATCATAGTTAATCATCACACAATGTTGCTGGTAATGTGTACACTATTCTCTTGGTTCTGCTCCCTTTATTCAGAATCAGTTCTCACAAGTCATTCCATGCTTTTCTGCAGTCAGTTTGCTCATGATTTTTTATTTAACTCCCAATAAATTTTTACTCTATCTTTCCATGGCTTTCATTACACATGACTTTTACTCCATCGTGATCTGAAAATGAATCATTTAATATTTCTACCTTTCTGCATTTTGTTTATTTTTTGGTTAGATTTATCTAATTCTGAGACAGGAAGTTTGTGGTCCCTCACCTGTATAGTTTTGCTGTCTATATCTTCTTTTAACATATTTAGCTTCTAGTCTAAGAATTTGGATACTATATTATTTGATACTATATGTTTAATATTCATATTATTTCAATGCCTATGGTACCTTTTAGAAAGATGCGGTTTCTTTTCTTATCCCTTTTAATGAGTCCTATTTTTTTGCTTTTGCTTTGTCTGATATGAGACTTGCTACTCCTACTTTTTTCACTTCTGCTGAAACATAATTTATGCAGCTCCAGCCTTTTATCTTTACTCTCTGTGTTTCTCTCTCCTCTAAATGTGTTTTGTCTGAACAACATATTGTAGGATTCTGCTATTCATTTCTGTTTTGTGGAGAGTTCATACCATTATCATTCACAGTTATAATTACTAACTTTTTTTGTAGGTTTTTTGCTAGGCAAATGGGGTTAAGTGGCTTGCCCAAGGCCACACAGCTAGGTAATTATTAAGTGTCTGAGACCGGATTTGAACCCAGGTACTCCTGACTCCAGGGCCAGTGCTTTATCCACTGCGCCACCTAGCCGCCCTATAATTACTAACTTTATTATCCTCCACTCTAACTACCTCCATTTCTACTTTTCTTTCTCTTCTCACACTTTCCCTCCTCAATAATGTATAACTTCTTCAATTTGCCCCACTTCTATCAGTTCCTATTGTTTTTCATTTGCCATTCATCTTCTACTTTTCTCCTTTCTTCTCTCTTTATTTCAGTCCCTTTTCCCTTTCTCCCCTTTTACTCTACTACTTCCCTGAAGGGTAAGATAAAATTCTAAACCCAGATGAATGTGTACATTATTCCTTCTCTGAGGCAATTTCAATACTAGTAAGGTACCCTCACTCACCCTCCCCTTCCTCCCCCACTGCAATGCAAAAAGCTTGTTTACACTTTCCCTTTTTCCTAGGACATTTCTCTATCACCCCTTAACTCCACCTTTTAAAAATATTATCCCTTTATATTCAACTTCCACTGGTGCCTTTCCTATGGAGGTTTCTTCCAACTGTCCTAATAAATTAGAAAGTTCATATGAGTTATCAATATCATCTTCCCATGAAGGAATATAAGCAGTTCAACTTCATTAAGTTCCCTTACCTTTTTATGCTTCACTTGAATCTCATATTTGAGGAACAAATTTTCTTTTCAGTTCTGCTCTTTTCAGCAAGAAAGTTTTAAACTCTTCTATTTCAATTAATGTCCATTTTCTCCTGAAAGAATATGTTCAGTTTTTTTGATTAGTTGATTCTTTTTTAAAAGAAAGATTTTATTTATTTTGAGTTTTACAGTTTTTTCCCTCTAATCTTGCTTCCCACCCCCCCACCCCCACAGAAGGCAGTCTGTTAGTCTTTACATTGCTTCCATGGTATATACATTGATCTGAGTTGAATGTGATAAGAGAAATCATATCCTTAAGGAAGAAAAATGCTGTATAAGAGATAGCAAAATTACATAATAAGAAACAGGGTTTTTTTTTTAAAATTAAAGATAATAGTCTTTGCTCTTTGTTCAAACTCCACAATTCTTTCTTTGGATACAGATGGTATTCTCCATCACAGATACCCCAAAATTGTGCCTGATTGTTGCACTGATGGAAGAAGCAATTTAATTAAGGTTGATCATCACCCCCATGTTGCTGTTAGGGTGCACAGTGTTCTTCTGGTTTGGCTCATCTCATTCAGCATCAGTTCATGCAAATCCTTCCAGGCTTCCCTGAATTCCCATCCCTCCTGGTTTCTAATAGAACAATAGTGTTCCATGACATACATATACCACAGTTTGTTCAGCCATTCCTCAATTAAAGGACATTCACTTATTTTCCAATTCTTTGCCACCACAAACAGAACTATTATGAATATTTTTGTATAAGTGATGTTTTTATACTTTTTTTTCATAATCTCTTCAGTGTATAGACCCAGTAGGGGTATTGATATATCAAAAGGTATGGCCCATTTTTGTTGTCCTTTGGGAATAATTCCAAATTGCTCTCCAGAAATGTTGAATCAATTCACAGCTCCATCAACAATGTATTAGTGTACCAGATCTCCCACATTCCTTCCAACATTGATCATTGTCCTTTCTGGTCATATTGGCCAGTCTGAGAGGTATGAGGTGGCACCTCAGAGTTGCTTTAATTTGCATTTCTCTATTAAGTAGTGATTTAGAGCAATTTTTCATGTGACTAAGGATAGCTTTTATTTACTCATCTGTAAATTGCCTTTGTATAGCATTTGACCATTTGTCAATTGGGTAATGGCTTGTTTTTTTGTTTTTTTGAAAATTTGACTCAGTTCACTGTATATTTTAGAAATGAGTCTTTTGTCAGAAATATTAGTTGTAAAAATTGTTTCCCAATTTCCTACATTTCTTTTGATCTTGGTTTCAATGCTTTTGTCTGTGCAAATGCTTTTTAATTTAATGTAATGAAAATTGTCTAGTTGTTTTTAATGATGTTCTCCCTCTCTTTCTTGGTCATAAATTGTTTTACTTTCCATAGATGATCTGACAGGTAAACTATTCCTTGATCTTTTAGTTTGCTTATAATATTGTTTTTTATGTCTAAATCCTATATCTGTTTTGATATTTTCTTGTTATAGAGTGTGAGGTGCTGGTCTAACACAATTTTTTCTTTGATAATGACTTCCAATTTTCACAACAGATTTCATTGAAAAGAGAGTTCTTAGTCTAGAAGTTAGATTCTGGGTTTATCAAGCAGCAGATTACTATAATCATTTCCTGCTATTGCACCTAGTCTATTGCACTGATCCACCACCCTATTTCTTAGCCAATACCAGACAGTTTTGATGCCTGATGCTTTATAATATAATTTTAGATCTGGTAAGGCTAAGTCACCTTTTGTACTTTTTTTCATTGAATCCCTAGAAATTCTTGACTTTTTTTTTCTCCATATGTATTTACTTACTATTTTTTCTAACTCATTAAAGCAATTTTTTGAAATTTTCATTGGTAGGGCACTAAACAAGTACTTTAGTTTTGGCAGAATTATTATTTTTATTATATTAGCTCAACCTATCAATGAGCAGTTGATATTTGTCCAGTTATTTAAATCTGATTTTATTTGGAAGAAAAGTGTTTTGTAATTGTTTTCAAAAAGTTTCTGAGTCTGCCTTGGAAGGTAAACTCCCAGGTTTTTTATCTTGTCTGAGGTTACTTTTGAATGGGATTCCTTTTTCTAGATCTTTCTGTTGCACCTTGCTAGTCATATATAGGAATGTTGAGGATTTATTTTATATTCTGTGACTTTGCTAAAGTTGCTAATTATTTCTAGTAGTGTTTTAGATGATTTGGGATTCTATACTATCATGTCACCTGCAAAGGGTGAGAGTTTTGTCTCTTCTTTCCAAATTCTAATTCCTTCAATTTCTTTTTCGTCTCTTATTGATGAAGCTAACATTTCTAATACAATATTGAACAGTAGTGGTGATAATGGGCATCCTTGTTTCACCCCTGATCTTATTGGGAATTCCTCTACCCTATCCCTGTTGCATATAATGTTTATTGATGGTTTCAGATAGATAACTCTTATTATTCTAAGGAACAATCCATTAATTCCTAAATTCTCTATTGTTTTTGGTAGGAATGGGTGCTACATATTGTCAAAAGCTTTTTCAGCATCTATTGATATAATCATATAAACCTAACAGTTTTCCTAATATTGAACCAACCCTGCATTCATGAGATAAATTATACTTGGTCATAATTTATTATCCTAGTGATAACTTGTTGTAATCATTTTGCTAAGATTTTATTTAAGATTTTTGGATCCATATTCATTAAGGAAATTGGTCTATAATTTAATTTCTCTTTTTAAACTTTCTGGTTTAGGTATCAGCACCATAGTGGTGTCATAGAAAGAGCTGGGCAGAATTCCAGCTTCACATATTTTTCCAAAGAGTTTATGTAGAATTAGAAAAAATTGTTCAGTAAATGTTTGATAGAATTCACCTGTGAATCCATTTGACCCTGGATATTTTTCTTAAAGAGTTCAATATGGTTTTTTAAAATTTCTTTTTCTGAGATAGCATTATTTAGGTATTTAATTTCCTCTTTATTTAACCTGGAAAACTTACCTTTTTGCAAATATTCATTCATTTCATTTAGATTATCAAATTTATCGGCATAGAGTTGGACAAAATAATTCTGAATTATTTAATTTTTCTCCTTATTGGTGGCAAGTTTACCTTTTTCATTTATGATACTAGAAATTTGGTATTCTTCTTTTTTAAAATCAAATTGACTACAGGTTATAAATTATATTTTTTTTCATAAAACCAATCATTGGTTTTATTGATTAGTTCAATAGTTTTCTTACTTTAGATGTAATTAATTTCTCCTTAAATTTTTAGAATTTCTAATTTGGTATTTAATTGGGGGGTTTTAATTTGTTCTTTAATTTTTAATCGCATGTTTAGTTCATTGATTTCCTCTTTCTCTAATTTATTCATGTAAGCATTCAAAGATATATCACCTGACAGTCACCTTGAGTGAATCCCACAGGTTTTTGGTATGTTGTTTCATTATTGTCACTATCTAGAATGAAATAATTAATTCTTTCCATAATTTTTGGTTTGATCCTCTCATTCTTTAAAATGAGGTTATTTAGTTTCCAATTAGTTTTGGGTTTAGATCTTCCTAGTCCAATATTGCATATGATTTTTATTACATTATGATTTGAGAAAAATGTATTCACTATTTCTACCATTCTGCAATTGATCATTAGGTTTTTATGTCCTGGTACATAGTCAATTTTTGTGTAAGTGCCATGTATTGTAGAAACAATACCTATATTCCTTTGTATCCCCATTCATTCTTCCATAAGTCTATCATATCTAGGTTTTCAAACAACCTATTTACCTCCTTAACTTCCTTCTTGTCTATTTTATGATTAGATTTATCTAAATCTGAGAGTGGGAGGATGAGGTCTCCCACTGGCAGAGTTTTGCTTTCTATGTCTTCCCATTACTCCTTCAACTTTTCCTCTAATCACTGGGTGCAGACATGTTTGCTATTGAAATTACTTTATTGTCTATGGTACCTTTTAGGAGAATATAATTTCCTTCCTTATCCCTTTTAATAATATCTATTTTTGAAGCTATTTTGTTTGAAATATGGATTGTTACTCTTGTTTTTTCACTTCAGCTGAAACAAAATATATTTTGCTCCAACCTTTTACTTTTACTCTATATGTATCTCTCTGCTTCAAATGAGTTTCTTGTAAGCAACATATCAAAGGATTCTGGTTTTTCATCCCCTCTGCTATTTGCTTATGTTTTAAGGGAGAGTTCATCCTATTCATATTCAAAGTAATAATTACTAATTCTTTATTGCCTTTCATGTTATCTTCACTCTGTTTGTATTTTCCCCTTTTCCCCCTTTATCCATATTCCCCAGTGTTTTGTTTCTGAAAATTACTACCTTCAGTGTTTTTGCCTTCCTATATCCAAACCCTTCCCTTTTTCCTCCCTTTGGCCCTTCTTCCTTCCCTTCCTTCTGTTGATTCCCCATTTTCTCCCCCTCTCCTTTTCCCCTTTTAACACTTTAAAGGTAAGAAAAGTTTCTTAACTTAAATGAGTGTGTGTATGTTAACATTAAGCCAATATGATGAGAGTAAGATCCAGGTGGTTTTCACTTCCTCCCTTCTTCCCCTCTATTGCAATAAGAGGTTTGTACCTCTTACTGTAATGAGATTTACTCCATTCAGTTCCTCCCCCCATCATCCCATCTCTTTACTGTCCTCCTTTCTAAGGAGGTATTGTTTTTAAATCATTCTCTCTTGAGTCACAGAAAGGTCATGAGTGTCCATCCCTTCTGGCTCTTTTCTCTACTAGAATTAAAATTACTGAGGGTTATTAAAATCTTTCTCCCAGGTGAGAACATACCCAGTTTCATCTTATTAGATAACAGTTTCTCAAATAAGTCATGTGCATCCATCTCTTCTGTATAATTAAATTCTCTCTAATAGAGTTCTAGTTCTCAAGAGTTGTTAAAGTCTTTCTTCCAGGTAGGCATATTGCCAGATTCATCTTATTTGATAAGTTTTTATTTCCCTTCCCCCCACTCCCTTTATTTTTTTAATTTTACCTTTTCATGTGTCTCTTGAGTCTCCTGTTTGAAGTCCAAATTTTCTATTAAGCTCTGGTCTTTTCATCAGGAAAAGTTGGAAGTCTCCTATTTCATTAAATGTCCATCTTTTTCCCTGGAAAAGAAGGCTCAGTTTTGCCAGCTAATGTATTCTTGGCTGCATTCCAAGATCCCTTGATTTTTGGAATATTTCATTCCAGACATTTCAATCACTCAATATTGATGCTGCCAGTTCCTGTGTAATCCTTATTGTGGCTCCTTGGTATTTAAATTGTTTCTTTCTAGTTGCTTTTGGGATTTTCTCTTTTATCTGATAGTTCTGGAATTTGGCTACAATATTCCTTGGTGTTTTCATTTTAGGATCCCTTTCCAGAGGGGACCAATGTATTTTTTCAATAACATTTTGTCCTCTGGTTCCATGATATCAGGATAGTTTTCCATCACTAAATTGTATAGTATTGACTCCAAGATTTTTTTCTCTTCAATGTTTTAAGGAAGATCAATAAGTTTCAGGTCATCTTTTCTCAATCTATTCTTGAGGTCAGTGGTTTTGCTGTCGAGGTATTTAGCATTTTCTTCTTTTTTTTTTCAATTTTGGGTTTTTTTTTTAACAAATTCTTTTTTGTCTCATGAAGTCATTGGTTTCCATAAAATCCATTCTTTTTTATGGAAGAATTTTCTTCATTTACCTTTTGCAACTCCTTTTCCAATTGGTCAATTTTATTTTTGTAAGAGTTTTCCCTTTGATCAATTGAGGTTTTGAGAGAATTATTTTCTTTTTACATTTGTCCAATTGTATTTTCCAAGGATGTATTTTCTTGTAAGGTGTTAATCTTCTCTTGGGCTTCTTTTCCCAAATTTTCCAGTTGATTTTTAAACTCCTTACTGATTTCTTCAAGGAAGTCTTTCTGTGCTGGTGACCAAATCATATTCTCTTCAGGAGTTCTACATCTCTCTGAATTAAGGTCTTTTCCTTCTGGGAATTTTTCTATGATCTCCCCCTTTCAACATCCTTTCTTCATTCTCCTAATATCTTGTGTTGGGGGGGAGGGACTGGTTCACAGAGGTTTAGTACTGAGATCCCTAGAGGCTTTACTCACTGGAGACTTTACTCCAACTGGCCAGTAGGGAGTGCTGGAGGTTTTGCTCACTGAGTGGCTAGTAGAGGGTGTTCGAGGCTTTTCTCACTGGATGTAATATCTCCTTCCAGCCAGGTGGTAGAGGCTGGAACCTACCCTCCAGCCTTTCCTGTAAATCCCAGACTGTCAGTCCTATGTCCATGCCTCCACTACCCAGTTGTTTCTCAGAGTGAATTGGTTCCCACAGTGAAAGCCCCCAAGGCTGATCTTAGATTAGTCCTGCTCTTGCCCCTCCCCCACTGACTGTTGGCACTCTGCACTCATCACCCTGCCCCCCCATCCCAAAGACAGACCTTGAGGTAAATATTCTTCTCTTGGTTTCTCTTTCTGGGTTTTGTGTATAGGACTTCCATTAAGAGGTTTGTTTCATATTGTTTATGAAGGAAGATCAGGAGACCTTAGCACAGAACTTAGCTTCTCTCCGCCATCTTGGTCAAAAGACTATTAATAGATGCTTAATAAATTATTTAATACTGTCTTCTCCAGAGGACTCCTACGAAAAATAGATGACCTAGAAAAGGAGGAATGGAGAGAGGCCTTAGGTTATTTCCCACAGTAATCTTCCATGAGTCATTCTGCTCTCTCACTATAATAGAGGTAGAAAAGACCCTAGAGATCATTTAGTCCCAGACCTTCCCTTTGTAGATGAAGAAATAGACACAAGAAATGGCTCATAAACAATCAAATAATAAATTGATACCAAAGCATGGAACAGACCCAGGTCTAAATCCTGTGCCCCTTTGAGAAGAGGTTTTCCCTACATTTGAATGAATGACTTTATTATAGAATCTGGGAATCTCAGCATTTCAGGGAAGCAAAGGATACATTTATTTCCCCTTGCATTCAATTATCTGCCTGTCACAAATCATAATTGAGATGGAGAATGCAGGTGTGGAAAGAAAACAGAGATTTATTAAAGCAGTTACAATACAAAAGAAAGTGATAGGAAAGTTAAGCAAAGATTAAGTAGTCTGGAAAGGTAAGCTTGAGCCTCGTCCCCAAATCTCCTCAAATTCTCCTTCAGGGTCCATGAGAGGGGTGGTGACCTAAGAGTGACACAAGTCCAGCATTCGAATTTTTGCCTTTTGGGGAGGGGTCTCTCATGAGTGGTCTTAGACTTGTTTCCAGCCTACCCTGGCTGCAGCACTAAAAAAGAATGCAATACAGATCAGACTGAATGTCAGAACCTCAGGCCATGGCCTAAAATAGATGATAAAGGAAGGAGGAAGATTTCCTTTAAAATGGAACTAAAAGATTTATAAAATTTGTCTCCAAATGAACTCAACATTCCTTATGCCCATGGTTCCCTGCATCATATTTAGTTTAGTGAGCTCCTGAACAAAATTCCCTACTATAACATACCCAATAAGTGATCATTCATGCTTTGCTTGAATCCCTTTGGTGAGAGGTGATCTCCATGACTTCACAGAATCATAGGATTTTAGAGCTACAAGGGACCTGAGTGGAACCCTAATTTAAGTCTTGTCTACATCTCAAAACACTTCTGGATATCTCTGAATTGTAGGAAGTGTATTGTTGTTTCTAGGCTCAGTTTGCTCCTTGCTCTCTAGGGCATGGAATAGAGACTGAACTGATTTCTTTGGTACAGAAACCTCCTGGGCAAGAAAACTCCTCTGCTCTTTCAAATTGGCACCTTCTCTACAATTTCTAGTTTTAGAGAGTCAAATTAGGGTCACACAGATATATCAGAGTCAGCACTTGAACCCAGGCAAGGGTTGGCTATTAAATTTTCACTGTGAGCATTGACACCTAAGAAATCAATAAATCAACAAATTAGGGCTCTAACTAGTGTTTTTATGATTTCCTAGAGTTTAGAAAGTGATGAAGAAAATGTTAGTGCAGATTACACTTAAACGTATGTTATATGTACATATCATTTCCCCCAGAGAGCCAGTTGTTAAGCATTTCAGCCTGCAAGCCATAAAAGGTTAGAGCTGCCAAGGCAACTGGGGAAAGTCTTGAAATTCAATCTAAGCTTTTCAGGGTAAATGAATGATATGTTTGATCAAATAGAGCTCATAAATGGTGTTATAAATACCCAAATTACCCCTGTCATAAAAAAAATTGACACCCCCAATTTCCAACCTTAAATAAAACTTCCTGACCAGTTGATCATATCCCAATCCCCTTCAAATCTAATCCCTGTTTCATGAAATAACTCTTCTGATACCTAAGGATAAGTATTATATACATGGCAAATTAAGTGACAGTGAATAGAGCAACATATCTGGAGTCAGGAAGACTAGAGTTTCAAAGCATATAACCCTGGGCAAGTCACTTAATCCTGTTTGCCTCAATTCCCTCCTCTGTAAAATGGAGGACAACGTAAATCATACATTATCTTTGCCAAGAAAATTCCAAAGTGGGGTCACAAAGAGTCAGTTATAACAAAAAAGTCTCAATATCAACATTATATCTCTATTCCAACCTCTCTCCTCCCAAGTAGTCTCATCCCCAAGCTAAACATGTCCAGTATCATTTCTTAATGCTTTGAGTTAGTGCATTAGATTAAAAAACAAAAACTTGTTATTTTGGGAAGGATGAATAGCTTGGTCCTGAGGGGACATGAGAGCTGCTATGTCATTTGAAAGACTATAATATGAAAGAGAGATTAGTTGTGTTTTGATTGACTCCAGTGGCAGTAAATGGAATCACAGTAAAGGGAATGGGAACAAGAATTCAAAGAGTACCTACTAAACATCAAATACTTTGCTAAATATTATCTTGCCCAGAATCACAAAACTAGGATGTCTCAGAGACCAAATTTGACTGCACTCTAACTACTATGCAGCTAGGAAATTCCTCCTTTTATAAGAAAAAAGAATGTTTCTAATATACACAACCACACAAAAGTAGACTGCATTTGGAATCTAAGGATGTCTTTAGATGCTGTGTTACCACTTAATGGTTTAATGGGGATATAGTTAGAAGGATTCCTTTTGTAATTGAAAATGTTCTGATGATCAGATCCTTTTAAACTCTGAGATTCTGGAATTCTGACAGGGTCAGAGAGGTTCCTTGAACAAATTCTTCCCTATAGGAAGGGGTTTGGGATATTTCACTACCTAGTTTGTGGGACAAATGCCACTTAAATAAATTTCAGAGATCTCTCATGGTATGAAGAGAAAGCTTTATTCCTTTCTGGAGGAATGGGCCACAATCAATTAGAGAGATTGAGGGAAAAGAAAAAGTTCCAAGAATCACATTTTTCCTAATGCAACCCACCCCCCACTGACCCGCCCTCATTAATGAAGAACATAGTCTTACAATCTAAACACAAAAGCTACCCTAGGGAAAAGAGCATAAAATTCAAAACAAAACTAGATTATCTCTTTAGCCCCAGGAATTGAATGATTCTCAGTACATCAACAGATAAGGAGATAAGGTGAGGTCAGTTGACTCTTCACCAATATCCCAGAAGTTTGCTTTGTCAAGGAAGGAGGGGCACATAGTTAACCAAATTCAATCTATATTTTTACTGATGAAATCTCAGACTTTATCCCACTTACTAGTGATTGTAGGACCAGAAAGGAGTGAATAAGAGACTGAGCAAAGGGAAACAGTGTATTTCTCTTGCATACCATACAGACTGGTGAACCCAGGAGTGGACTCTATCTGCATCCACAATTTTTTAACATAATAGTAGCTAAGAAACACCTGTTTTATTTGAATTCCCAGAGCTGTCTCCACCCTCTAGCTCCTACAACTCATTCACCTCCCTCCATTCTCTTTATTTTTAAACACCACAGATTAATGTACAAGGGAGCAACAGAGACCCCAGACCTGTTTTGTATTGAGTGAAGTACTATTTATCCTTTCCAGAAGTCTTAAGGAAGATTTCTGAATGCCTAGGATCTGGAAATATCTTCCCTAGTTAAAAATCCCCCCAGGGGGAGCATCTAGGTGGTAGGGAGCAGCTAGGTGGCACAGTGGATAAAGCACCAGCCCTGGAGTCAGGAATACCTGAGTTCAAAATCTGACCTCAGACACTTAATAATTATCTAGCTGTGTGGCCTTGGGCAAGCCACTTAACCCCATTGCCTTGCAAAAAAACCCTAAAAAAAAAACCCAAGGACAATTCAATAGAACTCAATTCAACCATCTCTGGAAAACAGCCTTAGAGAGTTTTCCATGTAATTTTCATTTTAATTCTTGCTTTTGGGTCCCCTGATGATCTCTGAAGCTGTTTATGCATGGAAAGTAAGTAGAATGAATAGAAAATCATGAGGTTACCATTCACCCCAGTACTCAAATTCTCAATTAGAGTTCTCTTGTTCTTAAGGAGCCAAAGCTTTAATTCAGTGAAACTCCCAATGCACAAAATTATATTGTGTTTTCTCACAGGAAGATCTTGTTAAAAAATCAGCCAGAGCCTATTAAAAAAAAGTTCACTACTTTTATTAGCACACTATAGGTTTTTTCCTCTCTAAGCAGCTTAACTACACATCTCCCTTGTTTTTCTAATTGGCTCCCACTGACTTTTGACTTTTCAGTATTTTAGATGCTTTTCGAAGTCTTTTATGATATTAACTCATTGTATTTTCACAAAACTTTAGGAGATAGGCATTTTGCAAATAAAGATACTGTGGCATAAAGGAATTAAGTGATTTACCCAGGGTTACAGTGCTTGCAAGTGTCTAAAACAGGATTTGAATTTGAATATTCCTGATTCAGCCCCAATGCTACCTAATTAAATATATTTCCTATCTCACAATCCCTCCAAAGAGAAGAAATATCTATCTACATTAAGCAGATTGCATTGGACATTGCACAAATTCTGAGAAATAACATCAAAGAGAAATTTTACTTTTAGTTCTAAGTCACATGACTCAGTGAGTTCATAAATATTTTAAGGCAAAGTTTGCCAAATTGAAATAAGTGAAGACTTTCAACAGGATTAAGGGATATAATTAGGGGTGTGCTGGAGTTTTCAAAAATCACTATAATTCAGAGTTTAATTTTTTCATCTTATTCTCTAAACTTGTGTTAATAATTCAGATTAAACTTAAAAGTTTGTGTGTATATAATTTTTGAGAGATTGATTGTTAAGCATTTCCTCAGTTTGGGCTATAAATATTACTTGGTTTCAGCAGGAATACAGCAGAAATAGAATGGAGTGATCACCAGTCTGGAATTCTGGAGAATATAAGTTAATAATAATAATAATAGTAAATATTAATATTAATAACAGCATTTATGTAGCTTTGAAAAGTTTGCAAAGTACTTTATATCTATTATCTCGTTTGAGATTCACCATACTGCTTGACACAACCCTTATGAATATTAGTGTTTTGAGAAATTTTTTTAAGCAATCAGTTCATTAGCATAGAAACAGAACTCTTATCAAAAAATAGTCTGGCCAGTTTAGAGATGAAAATGCAATCTAGGCTTTTATAAGAAAAAAAGATCTCCTTTACCAACTTTATCTTCAATACAATCTCAACTCCATCTTCAAAATCTGTATTATCTTATTGACTGCCATATTGTCACCCTAATTGTTCTCATTATCATTATTTTCAATATTGCCACCCTTATTTTATCACTATCATCACTGATATCACCATTAGAATAAAGATTTCACAGGGGCAGCTAGGTGGCACAGTGCAGTGAATTGAGCACCAACCCTGGAGTCAGGAGTACCTGAGTTCAAATCAGGTCTCAGACACTTAAAAATTACTTAGCTGTGTGGCCTTGGGCAGTCACTTAGCCCCATTTGCCTTGCAAAAACCTAAAAGAACCCAACAGAATAAAGATTTAGCTAATGAAACCACACCTTCATGTTTTATCTCAAATCCTTTGCCTACTTTTGTCAATACCAAACCCATTTCTAGTAACCTTCAAAGCATACGTCAGGCAACACCTTCTACAACTTTCTTTACTCTTTGCCCCTCCCCCCATCTTTCTCTACAGTTTTTAGTGTGATCACCCTCTTGAAATTATTTTGTATATGTTCCATATTTACTCAATTGTTTGCCCTTTGCATCCTCCTAGAATTAGAGTTTGGTGACATCTGGTTATTTATTTTTATCTTTTTGTCTCTAGTGTTTTGAATATTATCTTGTGCAAAGTAGGGTCTTAAGTGTTTGAGGAGTTGAACTGCTGAATTTTAAAATTCTATTAATTTTTGGTAGGGTTGAAAACAGGATTTTTAGCATTGTATTTTTCTGTTACATTATTAAAGTTCGACACAGTTTGACAAAGAACTGCAGTCATACCGCATACTGTTTACCTTGAGGAATTATAGGAAATTTTTTTTCCTACAAGAAATTTTAATGCTTTTAAGAAAGTCAAAAATAAGCTCCTTCCCTTGATTGCAATCTCTTTTCTTTTCAAAAATGTTACTTTTATCCTAGAATACTTTGTATTAGTATTGATTTGCCTTCCAACTCTATGCCTCCTTCAATCATGCTTTAAATTCTTAGTCAATCTGATATATATATATATATATATACATATATGTGTGTGTGTGTGTGTGTGTGTGTGTGTGTGTGTGTGTATGTGTATGTATAGTATGAAAATATTTGTGTCATCAGGCAGCTAGATATCACAGTGGATAGAGCACCTGCCTTGGAGTCAGGAGGATGAGAGTTCATATCCACGTCAGATACTTGACACTTACTAGCTATGTGACCTTGGGTAAGTCACTTAACCCCGATTGCCTCTCATCAGGGAAACTACAAGTTGTCCTGATTCTTATCTGGTCACTAGATTCAGGTGTCTCTGGAGGAAAAAGTAAGGCTGGTGACAACACAGCATCCCCTCATCAAAATTCAATTACTCTACTTCTCATGGCACCATCTTCCCTCATGTCATGGTCTTCTTCAAGAATGAAGGACAAACACCATCATTCATATCACCAAACATCTCTTTTCATTTTTTAAATATTTATTTATTTATTTTGATGGACGTTATTTTTTAAATTGTGTTTTAAGTTCTGCACTGGAAAAGATGACATATGGGTACGTAAGAAAAGAGAGATCTGCAACTATGCAACTTGTTCTTCTATAAAATGCTTAGAGATATAAATATTTCCTTTTATATGAAAACAAATATCCCCCCTGGAGCTTTAGCTATTCTGATCAATACAATGATCCAGGGCAATTCCAAAAGTCTCACGATGAAAAAATGTTATTCACCTCTAGAGAGAGAACTGATGAGCTCTGAGTTCCAAATTGAAGTATAAATTTTCTCATCTTTTATTTTTCTTATTATTTTTTTAATTATGGCTCATTTGGAAACCTGTTTTCATGGATTCCTATGTATAACTGATATCATATTGCTTGTCTTCACAGTGGATGGGAGACAGTGGACAGAGGAAGAGAATATGGAACTCAAAATACAAAAAGAAAAGAATGTTAAAAGTAAATGAATATTAGATTGGCTAAAACGTTAGAGGAGGGAAATGACAGATATTGGAGGAGACGTGGAAAAATTGGAACACTACTGGTATAATTGTGCACTGATCCAATCAGTTCAGAGCTATCTTTAATTAAACTGAAAGCGTTATTAGCATTAATTAGAATAGCCCAGTCTTTTGTAGTTGATGCTTGTGACAATATTACTCTTACTGTTCACAGTGCTCTCTGGGTTATTTCACTTTATTTGCATCAGTTACAATAGACTTGACCTGGGTGTTTTTGTTTATTTTTGAGTTGTATTTTTTTTTCTGGAAACCACCTTCTCATTATTTCCCATAGCTCAATAGCCCTCTACCACAATCACATACCTCAGCTTTCATCATGCATTTGTTAAGTGCTTATTATATTGAAGTCACTCTGAAATGTTCTAAAAGTACCAAAAATAAAAGACACTCTCCCTTGTCCTTATTAAAGACACTAGAAACAAAATTTTTGAATAGCTATGTTTTTCTTTGTCTCCTATTATCATTGTTTCATTTATCCAAAGGGGCTGACATGTCATTCTTTGATCCTATCCTGTATTTAATTTCAATTGACTCCAACTTTAGTTTTTAAATCTCCTTTTAAACTTTGTATTTAAAATTCAGGACAAGGTTCAGTTCATTTTGGTCTTTAGAATTCCTGATTTTTTTCTTAAAATAACATTTTATTTACATGCAATGACACATAAAAGCCATTTTTAACATTCAGTTTTTAAAAAAGTTTTAAATTCTCTCCTCCTCCTTTCCTTTCTCTGAGACAGCCATCTATTTGATATAGGTAACATCTGTAATCATGAGAAATATGTTTTTATGTTAATCATGTTGTGAAAGAAAAACAAACCTTACACCAGTCCCCAGAAAAGGGGAAAAAAGGGAAAAATAGTATGCTTCAATTTGCATTCAGATGCTATCAATTCATTCTCTGGAGGTAGACAGCATTTTTTACCGAAAATATTTTCAAATTCTCTTGTGTCATTATGGTGCATCATTTTATGATATTGTATTACTTGGGAGACTGCTCTTTTGGTTCTTCTCACTTTACTTTGTATCAGTTTCTGTAAGCCTTCCTAGGTTTTTCTGAAATCATCTTACTCATCATGTTTTACAGTAAAATTATATCCCATTATAATCATATAACACAACTTATCCACTAATTCCTCATTTGATGGACAGTTCTTCAATTTCCAAATCTTTGCTACTACAAAAAGAGCTGCTATAAACAATTTTTGTAAAAATAGTCTTCCTTTTTAAAATCTTTTTAGTATACAGACTAAGTAGGAATATGCACAGATTTATAACTCTTTGGGATTAGTTCCATCTTGTCTTTCAGAATAATTTAATCAGCTTAATGTAGGTGCTATCATGGGGTTCCTATAATTATCCCAATTTTGCAGATGAGGCAACTGAGGCAGACAAAGGTGACTTGACTTACCTGATATCACATAGCAAGGAAATATCTCAGACAAAGATTTGAACTCAGGTCTTCTTGACTCCAGTCAGGCCTCATCTCTAGCTACCAAACTTGCCTACCTACTTACTTCCTAATCAAAACAATGTGGAGAATATCTTCCTGAATTAGTGTGGATAGTTTCTATGGTATATATGGAGACAGAAGACAGTAACCATTTAATTGTATCACAATTCCCTGAAACTTAAAATCCTTTTTAGCATCCCTCTTGGTAATCCCTCTTCCTACTCCCTCTCCATTCTCTTTCCAAATTCTCTCACATTAACAACACACACACACACACACACACACACACACACACACACACACACACACACATATTCTCGCAACTAAATGGCTAGGTAATGCTATGGACAGAACACCAGACCTAGTCAGGAAGATCTGAGTTCACATATGATTCTGGACACTTACTAATTACTAATTGTATGACACTAAACGTGTCTCAACTTTTATCTGCCTTAGTTTCTTCATCTGCAAAATAGAGATAATAATAAAAACATCAATCTTTTGTGGTTTGTAAGGGGAAAAGTACATAGTATTTGTAAAGTACTTTAAAGTACTATATAACTGTTAATTGCTTTTATTAACAGATAAGCATAATAAAGTCAGGGCAATAAACATTAATCAAATTCTTACTTCAGAGAAACAAATCCACACATTATCCTTATTCAAAAATATTTATCTTAATCAGCACTTCTAATTCTTCACCTTTCTGTCAGGTGGTGAGGCAGCCTCTCTGAGAGCTGGTAGAGGGAAGGAAATCCAAAGAGAATGATGCCATGATAATGGTACATCATCAGAGCGGGTAGTAGAGGATGGTAAATTGAAGTCTGGAGATAATGGTTACCATAGAGAAGTATGACTCCATCCACAGAAGTATTAAAGTTCAATAGAGCACACATTTATCCTTTATCAAATGTATTAGATTGAAACTATTATGTTCCTACTAAGACTGGACTTTTCCATACCAAATATACCAAATTTTTTCCATTAATATTTATGTGAAATAATGTCCAGTCTCCTCATCATCCTACTTAATTTCCTTGGATATTCCTTGAGGGAGCATTATATATTAGGCAAGTTTTTCTCAATAGTAAGGATCTTGATTCTATCACCTGTTTCCTTTGAATTAATTAGACCTATATTTGCCTAATCTGTCTTAATGTGGCATTAATTTCTTTAGCTATCTTATAATATTGTTAGTTAACATTGATCTTTCAGTCTTCTAAAACCTTAAGGTTGGGGTTTTTTCCTCCCAGATTAAAGATTACCTGACCATATTTTTCTAATCTCTCACTTAAACATTTACTTTATTAAAGTCAAATATAATATTTATATTACATTTTTCCTTATTTAATTTCCTTTTATTAGACAGAGTTCAATATTCTACTTATTAGTTTGGGTTAAGATATCAATTTTCCCACCGGAAAAGGTAGTCTTCTATCCTTAATAAATGATTAATGGGGAAGACCAACCTGACAAGAAAATTGACTGTCCCGCAAGGAAGTGAATTTACCATCAGTTATTTATTCACTGTGTGATTCTGAGACTAACCATTTTATGTCTTCATTTGTAAAACTGATATAATAATTGCAAAAACAACATAGGGTTGTTGTGATGACAAACTGAAATAATGTAAAACATTTTGAAAACCTCAAAGCACTATATAAATGTTAATTATTTCTATTATTAAATGGCATAGAATTAGCTAAACACAAGAACTGGAGTGCCAGATTCCTTCTTTGCCCCACACTATTCCTTATTACATATTTTTTCCCAGTGTATTCATGCAACTGAAGATATCCAGGGCATACAATGCTTCATAATAAGTCACAACAGGGAAAAAGATCCTGACTAGTTTTCTGAGTCATGAGAGAAAGTAACTACTAAGACTCTAGTCCCATTGGGACTACTAAGCTTGAAGTATAAAGGATAGAGAGATCAAGCTCCTTTGGACAGAGGTACAAATCCAAGAAGGTTAGGAGTGAGGTGAGTAATGCATCTTTCTTCAACTAAAAGAGAGCTTGGAGCTCATATGGGCAAGGGCAAATTACTGATAGGTATAAATTAAATGAATGGGTAGGAATAGAAATAAGGAGGAGAAGACAATGGGGGGAAGAGTTACTGAAGAATATTAAAAGATAGAGCTGGAAAATGGAAAATAGTGATGGGACTTGGGAAAGTAATAGGGATCACAAAAAATGATGATGAGCCCCTGAGACTCATCAGAGGCGTTATCGTGCCATTATCAAGTGGTGGAGGCAATATTTAAACTTGAGTTTTTTGAATCCAGGTTCTGAGAATTTTTAATTACATTGCCTGCCACAAATTATGATTTCTGGTGTCAAAATTAATTTAAAAATCTAACTGGTAAATAAACCTGATTCCAGTGAAAATATAAATAAAAATATCATGCTTAACATGGTGTTGTAAGATTGCTTTTGGAATTCTCATATAAATTATGATTCATATACTTCTTCTTATGCTATGCCATCCTATTCCATGCCTTCCCACATTTCTTTCATACCAGATATATCCAACATGCTGAATTGAGTCATTTTTACTAGTTTATGGCAAGTTTGGGTAACTCACATTGTCTATTTTTTTACCATTTATTCTAATATATGAAAAGTATTTTGAAAGTTTAAACAATGACTTCTGTTGTTAAACTTGCCCAGCATCCTTTCTACATTATATATACGGCTTATATTTCCAATACCTTAGTGACTTGTATTTTTCAGGTCATACCCCATCTTTGAGAATTGCTGCTGCTAAACATTTCATTACCCTGTAGCAAATCTAGACATTTCTATAAGAAGTAAACAACTATTGTCCCTATATTATATTGTGTTATACTATGCGTTATTTTATAATCATTACAAGACACCAAGTGATTTTCTTAGTACTTGGTTGATTCCACTAATAATCAGGAGGGATGTTAATTGCTATGAAGGGCAGAGTAGGGATAGAGTATTATTCAGTATATAGCTGACCTGAGGACTTGGCAGTGAAGATAAAAGTTCTGCTCCATTCGGTAACAAGCAAACAAGAAATGCTATTTATATAGAATAAAGTCATGCTGCAATGCCCAACTTTAGTTTGTCACCTTCAAATCCTAAGTCAGAAGAGGAAAGAAATTGGAATAAGGAATCCAGAGCTGTAACATGAAAGATAGAAAAACCAATGAACTTTTATGTATGATCATCATTATTTATATTTTATCTATAACCTACTTAGGTCTAGATAATCTGCAAAAAAAAAAAGTCTTGATTTGTAACATCTGTCAATTTCCAAAGTAGAGGCAAATCTTGGAAATATTGAAAATTTGTAATTAGAAAACTAATATTCATAATTAATTATATTAAATCACAATAAAATAAATATCACAATAGAGTGAGGAACAATTTTTTTGTTTCTCAGTGCATATAAAAGTTAAGTTCACACTTTAAAGTAGCCTTTTAATTGTGCAATATTATATCTATAAAAACAACGTACAAACCTTACTTAAAAATACTTTATTGCTAAAAACAGCTAGCCATCATCCGAGCCTTCAGAAATTCAAAATCTTTTTGCTGGTAGAGGGTTTTGCCATGATGTTGATGCCTGCTGACTGCCCAGGGTAGTGATTGCTGAAAGTTGGCTATGCCAGTTTCTTAAAAGAAGACAATAATGAAGTTTGCCACATGAATTCATTCCTCCTTTCTCTTAAAATTTAGAGGCCATAACTTAGCATACCTTTGATCCAGCAACACCAATACCAGGACTATATCCTACAGAAATCATAAAAAATGGGAAAAGTCCCACATGTTTCAGATTATTCATAGCAGCTCTTTTTGAATTGGCAAAGAATTGGAAATTAAGGGGTTGCCCATCAATTAGGGAACAATTTATGATATATGAATGTTATGGAGTATAGTTCTATAAGAAATCATGAATGGTTGGGCCCTGGAGAAGCATGGAACAAATTACAGGAACTGATGTTGAGGGAAGGGAGCAGAATCAAGAGAACCTTGTACACATTAACAACAACCTTGTGAGCTAATCAACTTTGATAGATGCAGCTCCTCTCAGCAGTTCAAAGCTAGGGCAACCCTAGGAGACCTGCTATGGACATTGCTATCCCCATCTAGAGGAATAAAAAAAATCAAAAAAATCCTACAGAATCTAAACACTACATTCACTTTTTTTAAATTTCTCATGTTTTTCTTTCCTATCTCATGGTTTTCTTTTTCCTTAATTCTAATTCCTCATAAGAAAATGACTAATCTGTAAATATGTTAAACACAAATGTGTATGTACAATATTCACCAGACTATTCACCACTGAGGGGAGGGGGGTGGAAGGAAATTATGTAACTTAAAAATATGTATGTGGATGAATGAATGTTGAAAATTTTTTATAATATGCAATTGGAAAAATAAAATATCAATTGGGAAAAAATTCTTCCCACATTTGAGGCCATGGTAGGCTTATTAGTCTGATTTAAATATTGTGCATGTCAGAATATTGAGACTTGAGGAGAGGGAGACATGGGAAGGGTGAGTTAAGGGATGAGTCAGATGACCCACATTTATTGTTTGCCATATTATAGGGGCACAATTCATGGTATCCCAAAATAATCACAGTAGTAATATCAAGATCATTGATCAGAGATTACACTGACAGGATAATAAAAAAGTTTGAAATATTGTGACACAGATGAGCCCATGTCAAAAAACCTGGTGCCCATAAAATTGTTTGATGCATGCAGGGTTGCCTATACATCTTCAATTTGTAAAAAAAAGTGCAATGTCTGCAATGAGTAATAAAGTGAAGTGCAATAAAATGAGCTATTCCTATATTAAGGTTCACATTGAGAATTTAACAATTGGCTCTCACCATTTAGTTTGAACTGGCACCAGCATATAAATGTGGTCATATTCCCTTTTCCTGGGTTCATAATACTCATTGGGGATTACTGTATTACTTTAGTCTGCAGAATACAGACTCTGACCATGCCTCATATTTAGGAATCATGCCAGTGATATCATGATAGTTCAATATAAAGTAAGATACTTCAGTGACAAGTGGATTTCTTAGAAGGATGAACTTCTAGCTAAAGAGGAAACTATAAGTATAATTGACTCTGAGTTTCACATATCTATTGAAATATACTTGATTCATGACTGGTATCCCTTAGAATATTATTTCTTATCTACAGAAGTTTACATTCATGACTGTAACAGTGCTTTAAATAAACATCCTATGATATCAAATTCCCAATGTGGATTCATTTTATCCAATATTCAACAATATTCACTTAGTCATTATGAAACTGATGTATTATATTCAAAGAAAATGTAAGATAGTGAAATTCCTCTAAGACCTTTACTTGAAACTCTCATACAAAAATAGGAGGAATCTGTTATCTCCCATCTGCAAATGAAGTTAAATTCTTCTGAGTGATACAGTCAAGTTAATTAGAATGACATCACACAACCACTTCCAGCATTTCAACTTTGAAGTCATTGATTAAGTACTTTTTATATGAATTTACTTTTGTAAATTATGTGAGTTGATAGAAAAATTAAAGCATAATAAAGGGTAAATTGGGGGATAAATTATTCAAGTTATATATTTGAAATGAAGATTTGAGTTATTTGCCATAACCCAAAGAAATTTTGTAAATTTTTGCCCTAGAATATTGGCTTGATGTGTTGATGTAAAAACAATCTAACATAATGCCTAATATATGTTGGTAAGTAATAGGTACGGCATTTAAAAAAGAATATGAACAAATTTGGATATATACAGAAAAGATCAAAAGTAGGATAGAAACTGCAGGATCACAGACTTAAAGCTGAGTCTCATTTTAGAGATGATATTATAATTACATTAAAGATCATCTTTTTTTAATCCTTTAATTTACAGACCATGTAACTAAGGTCATATAAGTGGCAAAGCAGGAATTCTTAGACTCTAAATCTGTATTTCTCTCTATCATATCATAGTATCTCTTCCTGTAGTCCATTACCATCATTTTCTAAAGGAAAACATCAAAACCCAGAGTAGCTAAGTGAATTATCTAAGATAGCAGAGGTAGTTGGTATAACAATAAGTATGCAATCCCACATTACAGAATTACAGAATTTCAGAATTGTAGGACATCTCATTTAACCTTATCCTTACTGAAAAAGCATTCTCACTCTACCTACCATACTCAACCAACTTCATCCAACTGGTTCTTGAACAGAGATCTGTACACAATGTTCATCTACTGACCAAGGCCTTTGATACTGTAAGTTTTGAGCACTTTTGTAAATTATGACAAAATCTGTGTTTGAAAATGTAACTTTCATGATAAACTCATGCTTTTTCAGTCATCAGTGCAGTGAAACAGGGTTCTGTGTTTGCTCCCATAATGTCTGACATGGTGCTTTCAGTAATGTTGTCAGGCACCTTCAAAATGGATGAAAATCAGGTCAGATACCAACTGATGGTAAATTATTTAACTTGGAAAGTTTCCAAGCCAAAACTAAGGTGAAGGAATAGTTAATGCAATATATTTTGTTCACAACTTATTGTGAACTCAATGAAGCCTCTGAAGCAAAGGTGACAGAAAATATGGAAGGATTCTCTGCTGCCTGAGCTAATTTTGGCCTGACAATTAACATCAACAAAACAAAGGTTCTCCACCAGGCATCACCACACCATAACTATGTGGAATCATTGATAATAGCAAATGGAGAAATACAGAATGTTATGAAAAAGTTCATTTACTTTGCTTTCCTGGGATGTATACATGGATGGTCAGATTGAGGTTTGCATTGACAGAACTAGCTCGGTATTTGAGAAGTTGTGAAAGAAATGGTGGGAGAAAAGTGCATATATACATACATATATGTGTGTGTGTATGTGTGTGCATGTGTAAATGTGTGTGTGTATATATATATATATGCATTTATTGGCAATTTTATATATATATATATCATTTATTGGCAATATTTTACAATGGATTTCTGTTCAGCTTTTGGATTAGATCACGACTTGTCCTTTTCTCTTTTGAAAGGTTTACTGGAAAAAATGCTAACCAATTTTGGTCCACTTTTACTTTTTATGAAGTTCAATTTCTTTTCCTATTTTATTAAGGTTATGTTTTTATCTCATCCATTAGGACCATGAGTCCCTTGATTATTAGTTACCATTTTTCAATACCAAAACTTGCTTGTCTCATATCTGCTCACCCTAACACATAATGGGATGACTGAATATTTTCCTATTTCACAGCCAATGTCCTGAGTTTGACTGACCCTAAGTCTTGAGTTTTCTCTGGTCATTACAGAGCAGAGATGAGAGAGCATAAGGAAAGTACAAATTTCTTCTACCTGCAATGATCAACTCCAGTCACTTTGCAGATTTCTCCCAGGTGACACATTGAAACATGCTTTCTCCCTTCCTACCTATCTTTCAGGCAGGTCTAGTCAGGACCACAGAAAAAAGTTTTCCCACATTATTGTCTATAGCTTTTGGATATCAGGATTATTACTAAACCTGAGATCATTATTTTTTAGGTGACAAAGCCTGGGAGTGAGAGGAATAAGCAAATCCTCATCTGTTCCCTGATGGCTGTCATGGATTACACTAATTACACCTTCCACCCAGCTGTCTTCATTTTTAAGGCCATTCCAGGACTGGAGAAAATTCAGTTTTGGTTTTCCATCCCCTTCTGCACCATGTATGTGGTGGCACTTGGAGGTAACTCCTTGTTGATCATACTTATCTGGATGGAGCACAGTCTCCATGAACCTATGTATCTCTTCCTGGCCATGTTGGCTATGACAGACTTCTTGCTCTCCAACACCATTATGCCCAAGATGCTGACTCTCTTCTGGTTTCATGCTGAATCTATTACTTTCCAGGCCTGCATTGCCCAGATGTTTTTTGTCATTTTCATCTTTGTCATGGAATCAACAATCCTTTTGGCCATGGCATTTGACCGCTTTGTGGCCATTTGCTTTCCATTGAGATACACCATAATACTGACCCCCTCTGTGATCAGGAAAATAATGGGATTTTCGGTAGCCAGAGGCCTGGTCATCACCTCCCCTTTTGTCTTTCTGGTGGAACGACTGCCATTCTGTGGAAACAACATCATTACTGACACTTACTGTGAACTAACTAAGATTTCCAGACTGGCCTGTGCAGATATAACTGCCAATAACATTTATACTCTGGTGATATCATTCTTGTCCACAGGTTTAGATGTCTTTCTCATTTCTATTTCATACGTGTTTATTCTTCGAGCTGTCTTGCAACTCCCATCCCGTGATGCCCAGTTGAAGGCTCTGGGAACTTGTAGTTCACATGTGTGTGTCATCCTCATGTTCTACCTACCAGCCTACCTAACAGTGCTAATTAGCAATCTTGATTGTGGGATCCTACTGGGAAATCTTTATGTCGTTGTGCCTCCTGCATTGAATCCCATTATATATGGTGTCAGGACCAAGCAGATTCGATGTTTGGTCACATCGAGGCTCTCCAGGCTGGGCCTGTGGTGTGGTAAAGAAGAAGTTCAGGAATACTAGGCAAATTAAAATATTCTATGTGTGCTACTCTGGACTAGAGAGGCTAAAAAGTTATCCCCAATTTTTGTAAAGATTGTAGTATCAAAGTTTATTCCTTTTGTGTGTGTAATTAATCTTATAGACTAGATCTAATCACAATAAATAATGTTAATTATAAAGAGGAAAATTTTGACAGAAAAGGCAAAAATGAGAATGGTACCAAGCTCCTGATTCAGAAACCTCCAAAGTTTCTCTTTGCCTAATAGAATTATGAAGCATTCAATATCTTTCATGATTTTTACCCTGAATTTCTCTTCAATCTGGCATCATATTCTTACTCTAGTAATTTGCATAAATATAGTGAAAAGATTCACTTGTTTTTCCATGAGTATACACCATAATTTGCTTTTTTATTTGTTCATACTTTTCTCTATTTTTAGAATTACCTTCCTTCTTTGCCAAAGCATTCGAGTTATACCCATCCTTCAAAATTGGATCAAATGTCACTTCTTCTATGATGTTTTGTTTTTTTATGATTCTTTTGCTTCACAGTCATCTTATCCTTCTCAGAACAACCACAAACCTTGGTATATTCTTCATGCATGTATAAAACTCACTCAAATTTGTTTTTGTATGTGTCTTATGTCACCTCCTGGGTTATACCAACTCCTTAAGACCAGATCATTTCTTGATTTTCCTTACATTCTCTACTTTGCCTAGCTTGGTACCTGATTGATAGTAACACATTAAATAAACAAGCAAACAAACAAACAAACAAATAAATAAATAAATGTATACATAGATAAGCAGAATCATAGAATTACTAGGAAACCCATTAAACCCAAACTGGGTAGGGGCAGAAAAGATATAACATTCCCTTTCCACCATCACTAGATTTCAGTTACTTTTGGAGAAGAAACCTATCTTCTGTAAATATTTATTTCTAGATCTTCAAGGTTCTTTTTTACTTTATCCCTGAACAGTTTATTTAAGCTCCAATCATCTATTTAATAAAACAAAATAGATATTGATTATCTAGTATTTTGTTGAGATATCTGAGAACTCTGCTTTAGCTAGTTGCTATCCAGGAACATGCATGTAAGCTAAAGAAGTAAGGAAAGACAAGTCTCATTCATGGTCTGAAAGATAGGGATTTATGGGAGATAAAGAGTTAAGCAGTCCTAGTATAGTGGAAAGAGTACTAGCTCTGGAGCTGAGGATCTAGTTCAATTCTTTTCTCTGAGCCTTACTACCTGTATGACCTTGAATAAGTTATATGATCTCCATGAGCCTTTAAAATGAAGGGGTTAAACTAGGTGGCTTCTGATGTCTCTTCCAACTTAATCTCTGAGTCTATGCCCCTCATAGAAAATATGAGAAAATATTTGGCATTTCTAAAATGCTCTGAAGATGACTGTCCTTGGTCTTCAATGAATTATGAAGAGATGAAACTATTTAATAATTATATAACTGAAGTTCATATCATACTTTAAGACAGACAAAGAACTTTACAGATATTCTATCATTTGATCTTCACAATCTCATTTTATGGATAAGGAAACAAAGGCTGATTGAAATTTAAAGGATATACAGCTAGGAAGGTGGAGTCCTTCAATGATTCTGAGGATCTCCTTTATAAATCTGTTAAACTGACTTTTTATTTTCTGGGTGTAATGCTTGTGATTTTATGGAATATCATAGGTGGAATGAATAAGACCACAAATATTAATAGTGTCAATGGTGAGGCAATAGAGAAACAATATATATATATATATATATATATATATATATATATATATATATATATACATATATTTGTGTGTTGTCACACATGCTATTTATATATATACACATACATATTTGTGTTTATTGTATATATATATATATGCATATATATATATATATATATATATATATGCAATTCTTTAGAAGAAACCCCAGGAGAATATTTTGTCAACAAATTATTTCACACAAGATAGTTGAGCTCATTCTTTGATGTTTCTTTCATAAGAGCTCCTTTGTTTCTCCTTTATGTGATTACTCTGGTACCTTGAAATTAATCCTTTTCTCCTAATTATAAGGAGACTGGTGGATTCAATTAGAGTTGTTGAAGGAATTGTCTAATTGAGTTTTGATTGATGCTCAATTATAGAACTGGAAGGGAGGAGGCAGCCACTGATAACTGCAGCTTTCTATTTTTGTCCATCTTCTGTGCCATATTTGAAACATCTGCATGCAGTTGACTATCATGAACCATTGAGGCACAATATTTCTCCAGCAAGGTCTGAGCTGGAGAACCTATCACTAGGTAGATTTTTCTTGAGGGAACCATCAAGTGGACCTCAAATCTTGAGCCATAGCAGCTTACAGCAAATTGAGCATGCAGATGCCTCATAGACCTCTCAGCATTTCTGATTTTCTCAAATTTACAATTCATTCTGAGGGTAGGCATTAATCCCTCCAAATTATAATTTCAAACACCTCAATCCTTAAGCAGCTCAACTCTTATTAAGTGCCTTCTATTTTCCAGGTACTATACTAGATACTGAGTATGAAAGTTCAAAAACAAAATGGGTCTTGCAATTAGGTACTTATATTTTACTTAGAGAAATATATATATATATATATATATGTATATATGTAATGTTAAAAATAATAAAAGTAAATAAAAACTTTTTCAATGGGGATAGACAGGAAATAGGAAAGAAGAGGTAGCACTTGAACTAAATTTAGTAGGGAAAGTGAGAAACAGGGAAGGATGGGGGGGCAGATGTAGAGAGACATAAGCAGAATCAAAGGCAGAGAGAGATACAGTGAGAAAATAATAGATAATCAGAAATAAAAAAGGGAAAGAAGATGAGAGAGACTAAGAACGAGAGAGAGACAGAAACAGCGCAAGATCTGTCAAATAATTTTTGTGTTCATTCCAGTACCATCCAGGTACTCTGTTAGATATGAAATTGTTATTGTTGTTGTTGTTTGTGCTCTGTTTTTTGAACAGAACCATTGTATCAAGGAGGTAACACTATGACATGAAAGCAAATTGGATTTAAGTGAGGAAGGGTTGTGCCAAGTGACCAACCTTACTTTATTCTCTAGAGTCATCTCCATCATTCTCCATCTAGAGGAAAAAAATAAATTAGGATGATTGGAGATGACCCTGGTTGTAGTGGGAGACCTTGATCTTTTTAAGCATAGGTCTTCAACAGGTTTCAATTTGACTGAGACAATGCCCGTTAAGTGATTAAATCAAAGCATATGAGAAAAATGAAGAAGAAGAGCAAGCAAATGTTAACCATTTGGAGCCTGACATACCAGTAATTGAGGTCTCCAGGGTTCTCAACACAGAAGGTCTGTGAACAAACCCCTCCCCCAACATAAGACCCTAGGAAAAACTAACAAATCCCAAAATGATGAAAAAAAATAGCACAAAGCAGTCTATTGAATGTTACCTTGGAAATAAGGATACTACATAAGAAAAGGAGAAAAGAAAGTGTGTTATTATGTGAAGCTTCAGAGAGAATATGAATTGGTCTCCATCCCAGAAATAGTTCTTAGAAGAGATCAGAAAGAAGTTTGAAAACCAAACAGAAAAAAATGGGAAAAGGTACGTAAGAGAAAATTAACATCTTACAGATCCTTTGAATGATTCCATTGTGAATTCCATTGTGAATCTATTTGGACCAGGACATTTTTTCTTAGGTAGTTCATTCTTGATTTGCTCAATTTCTTTTTCTGAGATCTTCTTACAGAAGAAGACAAATCCTGTAAATATACAAATGGACAAATGCAAAATAAAAAATAATTCCCTCAAAAACACAATTGGGCAGATGGAAAAAGAAAACAACTCCTTTAAAAAATAGGATTGACCAATTGGAAAAGGAGATACAAAAGTTAAAGGGAGAAAATATCTCCCTGAAAAATAGATTGGGACTAATAGAAGATAATGATTTCATGAAATACTAAGAATCTGTTAAACTGATTCAAAACAAGGGAAAAAATAGAACAAAATGTAAAATACCTCATTGAAGGGGTGGAATTTCAGAAAAATCTGGAAAAGACATGCATGAATTGATGTGGAATGAAATAAGAGGAACTAGAAGAACATTATACACACTAACAATAATGTGGGGTGATGATCAACCATGATAGACTTGTTCATTTCAACAGTATAATAATCAAAGACAATTTTAAAAGACTTATAATGAAAACTGCCATCCATATTCAAAGAGCAAACTATAGAGTTTAAATGAATCCTAAAGCTTATTATCTTCAATTTTTGAAAGTTGTCTTTTATATTATGTCATTTTCTTTCTCTCTAATGTTCTCTTCCACTAGGATTTGATTCTTCTTTCAAAATGTGATCAATATGGATCTATTTTTTATCATCATTATAAATGTAGAGCCCCCCTGCTTTCTGTCAGGAGGAGGAGGG
Organism: Macrotis lagotis; assembly: GCF_037893015.1. Taxonomy (NCBI): domain Eukaryota; kingdom Metazoa; phylum Chordata; class Mammalia; order Peramelemorphia; family Peramelidae; genus Macrotis; species Macrotis lagotis. The sequence continues at coordinate 842,049,039 of NC_133658.1, read as the reverse complement.
AGAAAATGTAAAATTCAAAACCTTGAAAAAAATGATTGATTAAAAATATTGTTGCATATAGTTGGAAAAATAAATAAAACATTTTTTAAATCTTTGAATAAAAACTCATTTTATGCTTTTTTTCTTTTTTTCAATTTTATTCTTTAATTCTGATTCTTCTTTTGCACATGACTGATATGGAAATGTATTGAATGCAATTGTATGTGGGTATCAGATTACTTACTGCTCTGGGGAAAGAGGAAAGAAGCAAAGGAAATAGAAAAATGGGGAAGTCAAAAACATTTTTAAAAAGATGTATGTTGGAAACCATATATGCATGATTTAAAATTAAAATAATATTTTATAAAGTTTATACAAAATAAAATAAAATACATCATTAGTAAAACAAGTGCATCATAGTTGATCATCATCCCATGTTGCTGGGTAGGAAGGACTAGGTGAAAGGAGGAGAAAAATGCAAATAGAGTGGAGATATCATGGAGGTATCAAGGAGCTAATAATTATTCTAAAAATGGGAATGGGATGAACTATCCCATAAAGCAGAATTGGATAGCAAAGTGAATTAAAAACCAAAATCCTACAATGCACTGTTTATAAGAAACACATTTGTAGCAGAGATACACACAGAGTAAAGGCAAAAAGGCTGGAACAGAATATATTATACTTCAGCTGAAATGAAAAATGCAGGGGAAGCAATCCTTATCTCAGAAAAAGCAAATGAAGAAACAAACCTTTTGAAGAAATAAGGAAGGAAACTACATCCTCCAAAAGGTACCATAGACAATAAAACAAACAGTATTAAATGTGAATGCATTAAATGGTATAGCATCTAAATTATTAGAAGAGAAGCTGAATGAGTTATAAGAACATATAGACAGCAAAACTTTACTGGTGGGGTCCTCATCCTCCTTCTCTCATGATTAGATAAATCTAACAATGACATAAACAAGAAGAAGGTTAAGGAGGTGAATAGAATGTTAGAAAACTAAGATATGATAGCCCTCTGGAGAAAATTGAATGAGGAAATAAAGGAATATATCCTTTTTTATCTGTGGCACATGTCCCACAAAAATTTACTGAAATATTGAATGCATCATTTACAAATCATGATGCAATAGAAAACTTGTGCAATAAAGGGCCATGAGAGATAGACCTAAAACTAATTGAAAACTAAAGAACTTGATTTTAAAGGATGAGAGGATCAAACAACAAATCATCAAAAGAATTGATAATTTCATCCAAGGCAATGACAATAATGAGAAAACATTCTAAAACTTATGAAATACAGCCAAAGTAGTTATTAGGAGAATTATTATATTTCTAAATGCTTACTTGACTAAAATAGAGATCAATAAATGGAGCATGCATCTAAATAAAGGAGAACAAATTAAAAATACTTAATTAAATACCACATTAGAAATTCTGAAAATTAAAGGTGTAAATAAAACCAAGAGTTAGTTTATGAAAAAGTCAATAAAATAGATAAACCTTTGGTCAATTTGATTAATTACAAGAAAGAAGAAAATCAAATTACTAGTATGGTATCAGAAATGAAAAAGGTGAATTCACCACCAATGAATAAGAAATTAAAACAATAATTTGGAATTATTTTTCCCAAATGCATGCCAGTAAATTTGACAATCTAAGTGAAATGGATGAATATGTGCAATGACATAAAGTACCCTGGGCAAAAGAAGAGGAAATTAGATACTTAAATAACCCAATCTCAGAAAAAGAAATTGAACAAGTCAAGAATGAACTACCTATGAAAAAATATCCTGGTCCAAATAGATTCATAATGGAATTCACAATGGAATTATTCAAAGAGCAAATGGTTCCAATTCTATATGAACTATTTGAAAAAATAGATGAAGGATGTCTGTCAAATTCCTTCTGTGTTACCAGTGTGATACTGATACCTGAACTAGGAAGAGTCAAAATGAAGAAAGTACATTATAAATGAATTTCCCTAATGAATATGAATGCAAAAATTTAAATAAAATATTATCAAAGCAGTTACAACAAATTATCACTAGGATAAAACACTATGATAAAACACCAGTAATGCAGAGTTGGTTCAATATCAGCATAATGACCATATCAATAACAACAGAAATCATATGATTATCTCAATAGATGCTGGAAAAGGTTTTAAAAAAATACAGCACTCATTCCTATTAAAACACTAAGAAAGAATAGAAATAAATGCCATGTTTCTTAAAATAATAAGCAGAATCTAACTAAAACAATCAGCAAGCATTATATGCAATGGGGATAATAAGCTAGAAGTATTCCCAATAAGATCAGGGGTGAAACAAGGAGGCACTACTACCATCAATATTGTATTAGAAATGTTATCTCTAGCAGTAAGAAAAGAAAAAGAAATTGAATGAATTAGAATTGGTAATTAAGAAACATTTATATTTTATAATTTTATTTTTATGGTTGCATTTTGTCTTTTTCATTTCATACAGTTTATCCTAAAATCCCTTCTCCTGCCAAGGAACTATACATATAAAATATAGTATTTTATTAAAGGCAGAAAAAGAAAAGGAAGAGTAAAAAATCAGCATAAGTGATCAACACATAGAAAAAGTCTGAAAATATGTGCAATGTACAATACTTGAGGGCCTCTCACCTCTGCAAAGGAGTGTTTATTTCCCATATATTTTGTTTCCCATATATTTTGTTTAAAGTCATGTATGGTCTTTATAATTTTGCAACATTCACTTTTGATTTTGTGTGTGTGGCTGTCCTTTTTGTTTACATTGTTGTAATTATAGTGTATGTTGTTGTTTTGACTGCTTATTTCATTCTTCATCAGTTCATATAGATTTCTACATTATTTCCTTGTAATCATCATATTCAGCCTTCCCTATAGTTCAGTATTGTTACATTACAGCAAATCACCAATTTGGGGATGTTTATTTTCTTTCCTGTAATAAATATTTTGCTGTGTGTCTTTAGAAAAAAAAGGAAATTTTCAGAAGAAGAAATTAAAGATATCTATACTCTAAATGTTCTGAATCATTATTGGGAGAAATGCAAATTGAAATAACTCTGAAATACCCCCTCACATTTATTAGATTGGTTAATATGACTAAAAGGGGAAAATGACCAATGTTGGAGGGATGTGAGAAAACTGGGACACTGATACATTGTTGATGGAGTTTTCAACTGATTCAATCTTTCTGGAGAGCAATTTGAAATTATGCCCAAAGGACAATAAAAGTTGTGCATACAATTTGACCCAGCAATTTCATTACTAGGTCTGTATCCCAAAGAGATCATAAAAAATGATAAAAAAAATGCCTACAAATACAAAAACATTTATAGCAGTTCTTTTTTGTACTGACAAAGAACTGAAAATTGAAGGGATGTCCATCAATTGGTAAATGGTTGAGCAAATTGTAGAGGAAGAATGTGATGAAACATTATTGTTTTATAAGAAATCAGAGGGATGGGACTTCAGAATATCATGGAAGGCCTTGCAAGAACTGATGCTGAGTGAAGTAAGCAGAGCCAGAAGAACATTACACAACACTAATAGCAACATTGAGTAAAGATCAACTATGATGGACTTGTTCATTTCAGCAGAACAATAATCAAAGACAATTCACAAAGACTTGTGATGGAAAACACTATCCATATTCAGAGAAGGATCTGTGGATTTTAAATGCAGACAAAAACTTACTATTCTCAATTTTTTAAATGTCATCTTATATATTGTCTTTTTTCTTTCTATCATTTATCTCCCTTTTGATTTTTTTCTTCTCCCCAAACATAACTAACATGGATCTATGTTTAACACATTTATGACCTTTGGTAGATTGCTTACTGAAGTTAGGGAGAAGGGAGAGCAAAGGGTGGGAGGGAGAAAAATGTAAAACTCAAACCCTTGCAAAAAAAGATTGTTGAAAATTACCATCCTGTGTTTTTTTAAAAATAAATGAAATATTTCTTTTTTTTTAAAAATAAAAGAAAATGAAGGACAAACAACCACAACAGATATCATCCTGTGATATTATTGGTTCTCTTTGAAAATGAAGGACAAGCAGCAACAAAATGTGTGGGGGGAGATAATTAAAAGATTGCTTTCATCTATCTATCTGGATTTCTACCAGTTTGAGGATATGGTGCAAGGCATAACAGCAATTCTAGCCACTTTCCAATGGTTGATGGAGCAAATAGTTGGAGTGATATGCCTGAAACTGTTAGTGTACCTAGAAGACTTCATAATGTTTGGTATGACACTAGAAAGAAGAGAAGTAATTGATGAAACTCTTAGATTGGTTGTAAGAAGCTAGCCTGAAGCTGTCAATTAAAAAATGCCAATTTTTTGAAGCTTCTATTAAAGATAGAGAAGATATTCTCACAAGGTAGAAACCTTGATTCATAAAATTTTGAAGGGAAGAACTTTTCTGAAATTTGGTTATGATTGAATTTGCTATTAGTACTAAAACTTTGAATAAATTTGCTCATTCACTGATGATTAAAAACACTCAAAATTATAAAGACAAGGGGGGCGAAAGGAAAAAAGGAAATAATGATGAAATTGTAATAAAGGAAGAATTATGCAAATGAGTGGAGCAAAAGAAGAGTGTGGAAGCAGTAATGGGGTTGAATTTGGGTAGGTAGGATAAAATAATGGTCCTAGGTTAAAGGATAAATCATTAGGAGATAGAAAGACAAGACTCCTTCAATTTATAATCAATTGATCAACATTTATCTTGAATACCAGTTAAGAACCTAATCTTGTACCCTGTAGTTTTGAGAAAGAATAGAAGTAATTTAAGACCCAGATCTAGGTATCCCAAAACTTACAGGCTAGTAGATAACATATGTCCTAACCATGAGAAATGACAAACAATGATTTCATCTGTGATCTTATCCACATGTATATTTGCTCCACTTGTGCAAAGTACACATCCTTTTTGGTTATTTCCTTCCATAAAGCCTCCCTAAAAGAATTACCTAATAGAGGGGTGCATCCTTTAGGCCTTTGAGTGTCCATCTATTTATTCCTTTCTGTCATCAAATATCTGGCTGACATCACACCAGATATTTATATGAGAAGTGAAAAAAGTCATTTTAATAAATGGTTTGCTGAAACAGCATATAGTTGATTCCTTAGAGAGTGGAAAGGATGGTTAAGTCTTTTTTAGTACAGTACAATAGCAGGCTAGTGTGATGCAAGGTGACTGTGAGTACTTCTCAAGGGTAATAGGTAGTGGTCCATCGATGATCTTTCTACTATGGAATCTTTTCGATGAGAAAAATAGAAATCCTAGGTGGAGACTATAGTTGTGCAGTAACTGCTAAACCACAGGCTAGAACTTCTATAAAGCCAGGGAGAAGGATCTTGCAAACCAATTAAAGAAAGGAGGACAAAAGAACAAGAGAACAAGTTGGAAATAGCTCTGACCATTATTTTGAACATTTTTATAGCATATTGCCTTCTAAAAGGAGGCAACATCAAAACCCTATAAAGAACAAAATACATTACAAGGATTACTTTTTGTTTTTCACGTGAGTAAAATAATGAGATTGAAGAACTGACTTGAACTTTTTCATTGAATCCTAGGTCTTCTCAAAGTCCAGTACATTATCCAGTCAGTAAATAAACATTTATTAAACCCTTAGTATTTTCCAACAATTCTGCTAAAAACTATAGATTGAAAGAAAGGCAAAAACATGGTCTCTCCCCTCAAGGAGCTAATATTCTAACTGGGGAGGCTATGTATCAAAAATAATACATATTATATATACCATATAAATGGAAGGGAATTTCAGAGGAAGGCACTGGCATTGGGGGAAAGGAACATCTAATGATCTTAAGAGTGTATAATATATATTATGTATATTTTATATTACATATAATATGTGTTCAATATATAATAGGTATATATATTATGTATATAATTTTCAGGTAAAAGGTTTCTGAGAAATATATAAATCATTGGACTCACATTTCTGAACCATTCCCCAAAAGTTTTTATTGTCTTCATTTTTACTTTATAATGAAATCACTAAATACTGAGGTAAATGAAATCAGAAAGAATTTAAGTTTTTGCCATGTGTCTGGCACAATGCTAAGGGTTAAAGATAAAGGAAAATAAAAAATGTCTTATGCCTTCAAGGAGCTCACATTCTATGGCATAGGCAACAATTATGTTTTTTATAAGATATATGAAGATAAATCACAGGTGATCAGAGAGAAAAAGCATTAACACTAAAGGAGACTAGAAACTCAGTTTGCAGAAACGATATTTGAGCTGGGATCTGAACAGCACAATAGGAGCTAGAAAATGGAGATGAGGAGGGAGAGTTTTCTGGATATGAGTGACAATCAATGAAAATGCAAAGATATTAAAGAGCTTTATTTGAGGAATGGTAAGGAGCAGAGTGTTACTAGAATGTAAAGTATGTGAAGTAAACTATAAGGAACCTGGGAAAATAGGGATGGGCTAGGTTGTGAAGAGCTTTAAAGTCAAATATCAGATTTTTATGTGATCTTGTATAGAATACGGAGTCCCTAGAGTTTATTGAATGGGAGAGGGTGATGACAGACAGGATTGGGAAAGAGTTTTGAGGAAGGCAAATCAGTCAACTAGTAGGTTATTTCAATAGTCTAAGCATAAGGTACTTAGTTTAGAAATTATTCTCAGTTCTCCAAAGAATTCTTCACAATTCAGATTGTCTCCTTATTAACTAGGTTTGAGGTTTATAATCACAAATAGACATCACTGTTTACTTCCCACCTAAGCACATGATTTTGAAGTCATTCACCGATTTAAGGCCTACTTCAGTCTTGGATATTTATTCTTTACCAATTCTTTGTTAATCACATGTCTCACCAGCAACAATGCCAGACATTAGCATGACTACAGCAGCAGGTTATCATGACCAATTAGTTCAATTTTGAGGGGGAGTAAGTAGACTGTGCATGTAAAGTACTACAACTTTCACAGACTCTATGACAAATCAATAGTTGTATATACAACTTTATATTTTGTTTCTTTTGTTGGCCATAACGTTTGACAATAGCATTTTGAATTTTCTAAGTAAAATGAACAACATGCTCTAGATTATGCATTATTTTATATATTCTGTGTTTTCAAGTTTTATTGAACATGATTTAAGAAAAGACTGAGTCAACCTGAGATTGGTTGGACTAGTCATTCGTAGCTTATATATAAGAAATAAAGAGTAATAACACATGTTTTGCACAATAATAAATAAATATTCAGTTCGAGATAAAACTGAAATTCTCCAGGAATAGTACTAGTCCTTCCTTTATATAACCTGCAAAAGATAGTCTTTAAGGAAATACCCAACATGGAGATGGAGTCTTACTTTCTTAATGATCCAAGAACATGCCAATGTGTTGAGGAAAAAACAAAAATTAAAGGCAAAACAAAAACCTATATATTTGAATTGAATGCTTGAGGTTAATTGTAATTACCACAAATTGTATTTGAATTGAATGCTTGAGGTGATTTGGGTAGTCATTACCCAAAAAGAGGACTAAAAACCATGTTACATTTTTTTGTTTGTTTATTTTTCTTTAGGATCTTGACTTGATGGTAGGGGTGTGAGGAGTCAGATTAAACTTGTTTTGTTGATTGTCTAGACTTATGAAAGTGATGGATAAAATATTAATAATAAACATTAAATTTAAAATTCATCAGCACACTCTTTTTAATACATTTTTGAGTTCAAATAGATTAACAGAATTTTCTGGCAAATGGAAACAACAAAAAATGTTCTCCTGCATTCATCTACAGGATACTTATGGATCCTCTTTCAAACATAAGGAAATTATGTTTTGCATCCTCTTCTGCAGACTAGAGAGTCCTTGTTTGCTTTCCATGGCAATATATATAGAGGACTTTGAAGTGGTAGAGAATTCAAGAGATCTGTGACATAGGTAAAATATGTTTAAAAACGATGTGATTGATGCCTGGATGGAAATAGTTTTGGAAGATATCCATAGGACTAGTGGATACTAATCATACTTAAAGAATCACTAATAAGTAATTGTCAGCTTGGGGAGTTGTCTGTCCTTTAACTTCTCAGGGATTAAATATCCTTTATTTATTTAAAATGCTATTTAACATTTTTATCAAGGAAATTTGTGAAAACATAGATGGTATACTTAGCAACTTCAGAGATGACACAAGGCTGAGAGAGGACTGTTGTGTTGGGTGACAAAGTTGAGATCCAGAAAACTGCATCCAATTAGATTAAATTTAATAGTGGAAATAAAGAATCAAGGTTTAAAAAAATCAAATGCACTAAGCACCTAGGAGAAAAGAATTTGGAAATAATTTGCTGACAAAGGGATTATTAATTCCCCAAAACCAAGAGGAGGGTTTTTTATTCAGTCCTGAATTGAATGTAGTTTCTGAAGTTCCTGTCAACTCTAAAAAGTGGTCGTTTTTTGCTTACTTTCCTTTAGCTAAAGAAATGTTCGTGTTTTTGTTTTAGAAAATCCTGTCTAAATATTTATAACTTTAGTATTCAATACTATCAGAAAAATATTTTTGAAGTATTAGAACATACAGAGAGTAAAACTAACAACAAATTGAGTTGTTTGATTACAGAATAAAAGTAATGGGAAAGGGAAAATATTTCTAGTCAGAGGGCATGGGTTCAGCTCCCTGTGTGACCTGGTACAAGTCAGTGAACAACTCTGAATCAGGTTTCTCATCTATAAAATGAAGAGATGCATTAACCTCCAAAGGGTCTCCAGCTCTAAATCTATAATGATACTCAGAGCAATAAGGCACATAGTGGAATAGTTAAGTGAATATAGGTTGGATTTTTTTTTCCTTTTTTCTAGATGATCATTAAAAAATGGTAGAGGAGAGAACAAAATATAGTGTCATATCCATGGATATAACCAATTGAATCACTTTCCACCCAGTTTTCATCATTTTGATGGGTATTTCAGGCTTTAAGAAACTTCAAATGTAGATCTCCATTCCTTTCTGCTTTATGTACGTTGTGCAATATGTGAATAACTTCTTGCTAACCATTCTTCTCTGCTTAGAGCAACGTCTCCATGAGCCCATATATCTTTGCCTGGCCATGATCACTATGACAGAGTTCTTACTCTTCAAATCATGCTAAAGATGCTGGCTCTTTTCTGGTTCCAGACTAGATCTATTTATTTCTAGATTTGCTTCACCATTCTTATTTTCAATTTTACCATAGAGTCAATGTTTTGTTGGCCAGGGCATTTGATTACTATCTGGCCATCTGCTTTCCACTGAGGTACACAATGACCTTGATTCTCTCAGAGATCAGGAACATTGGAATATTTTCTTTGACCAGGGGGCCTGGTCCTTACCTTTTCTTTTGTCTTCTTAGATGATCTACTACCATTTTGTGGAAAAACACTATTTCTTTTTGTTTTTTGTTTTTTAGGGGTCTTTTTGCAAGGCAAATGGGGTTAAGTGGCTTGCCCAAGGCCACACAGCTAGGTAATTATTTAGTGTCTGAGACTGGATTTGAACCCAGGTACTCCTGACTCCAGGGCCACTGCTCCACCTAGCCATCCAAAAAACATTAGTTCTAGTACTTATTGTAAACAAACTAAGGTCTCTAGGTTGGCCTGTGGAAATATTATTTCCAATATCATTTACACCCTGGTGTTATCATTCTTGTTTACAGACTTAGGTGTCTTTTTCATTTCTGTCTCATATACATTTATTCTCCTAAGTCTTTCAACTCCTATCCCAATTTGCCCAGTTGAAAGTGTTAGATAATATTGATGATTAGCCCATTGAGAGACAGACCAGGATATACCTAGGATACTTTTTGTCACTACATGGTTCAGGTTACTGCTTGCATGGCATTGATGATATTCTTCATCTATAGGGAAGCAATAGAAGCCTATTTAAGTTTGAAATTCCTGTAGCAGCTAAATTATCTACAATAGTCATATTTCCTATAAATCATACCCTAGAATGGAAAAGTGTGAAGGTTTCCTTGCACAGCATAGTCTTCACTATAATCAACATGATTATGCAACCCATACCTCTAAATCATTTGGTTAACTGGTGTGGTCCTCCTAGAATGTTGAATTCTATTATTTAAACTCTATGTGGTTGTGTCCCTGCATCAAAACGCACCATATATGGTATCAAGACCAATAGATCTGGGATACTGTCATATTCAGGCTCTCAAGGCTGGATTTGGATTACTGAGTTAAAGTTTTCCAAGAAAATTATGCAGATTAAAATATTCTATATGAATCACTATAACGTATAAATACTGATTGTTTTCAATTTAAGTGATGATTGTAAATTGAAAGCATTTCTTCTCATTTATATAAATGATCTTAATAATATTTAACATTTATATATAGATCAATGGTTTAAAAACTACTTTGTATATTTGATTCTTACAGCATCTAATTCAATTATATTCAATAATTCTAACATGTTAAATAATGTTATTATTCCCATTTAATAGATGAACAAGCCAAGACTAAGGTAGCTGAAGTGACTTGCACGGTGTCACAAAACCAGTAATTGCTTGAGTCAGGATTCAAACTCAGATCTTCCTCCCTCCAAGGGCAACATTCTATCTATTATGACATCCAGTCACCTTTGGAAGTATTTTAGGTGAAATTAGTGCTATTTATTATAAATCCAGTTATCCACTCAGAAATATTTCAGTTATAGAAGAGTCTAGGAAGTACTGGCAGTATCTAACTAAATGTCTGTGTGATGACCTTGCATCTGGGAATGTGAGAATTTTCCAAAGTTGTATTAAGAAAATTATAAGCAAAAGATACTAGTCCAATTAATAACCACATTTGAGTTTTGTCCATAGAAGATATGGATCCAGTTTCATAAATATCATGATTATGTTGATACCTTAGGCTACAAGATTGCCTGTGACATCTCTTGTCGGGGGGAAGGAGGTCTAAGGAGTTTCATCAACTCATAAAATTAGTTATATCCATGTTATGCAAGAGATTGGGGCCTCTGGGGACCTTTCGCTACTCATGTGTTTCTACATTTCAGAGGTAAGCAGAGTATATTGTATAATTACTGTGTAGCAGCAACAAGTGCCAAAGTTCAAGAATTCAGAAAGAACAAAAGAAATAGAGACATATTCTAAAGGACAAATCTGAGTTCAGCATTGTGAAATGACTCCAATTCTAACTCTCCCTTCTGGGGATTTTTCTGTCACAGATAATGATAGGAAAAAGTAAAAACTGACAATTATAACAACATATGTATAATGAAAATGATAATAATATTTATGTTATTATAATAATATATCATATATGCTAGATCACTAAATTATACATAGAATGTATATATAACTGACACAGAACCTCATTGTCCCTTATACCAGAGATGCTGTCACTATAACCAATATAAAATTGTATGTATACTACATTATAGTAATATCATGTAATTATATAATAGAGTTTACAACATGCTTTTGCATATTATTTAAGTCATGAATTTATGTTTTTATTGAAGGTACTTTTGGGGAAGCATGGTTTAGCTTAAACAGAAGTACATATAATCAGGAAGATCTGGATTTTAGTTCTGATAATACTTTTTAATTGCATAACCTAGGAAAGTGATTTAATCTTTTTCAGACTCAATTTCCTCCTCTGTAAAATGAAGACAGTAACAATATATCCCTCACAAATTTGGTATGAGGTTCAAATGACATAATACATTTGAAGTGTTTTGCAAATGTGCATTTAAAGTGTTTTACAAACATTAAAAGCTTCTCTCTCTTCACATTTTCAAGATGGGAAGTTTGAAGTTCAGAGAAGATAAATGATTGGTTATGGTCACACAGAGACACTTTGAAATTTTCCAAAGTTCATTGATTCTATTACTTTTTAATTTTTTTGTTTTTGTAAGGTTATGTGACTTGTTCAAGGTCACACAGCTGGTAATTATTAGGTGTCTGAGACTGGATTTGAACTCAGGTCTTCCTGACTCCAGGGTTGGTGTTCTATCCATTGCACCACCTAGATTTTCCCCCTGTAATACTTTTAAGGTAATTTTTAAGGTCCATAATGATGAGAATTTCTGAAATTCATTGAAATGAGAATGGACATGTCATTTTAATAGATATTATTAGATCTTTGTGTGCTTTTTCCACTTGGCACTTTTTGAGTACAGTATCACCGATTCCACTCTTTTTATTTTTATTTCCTGGGCCTAGAACCTATGAGTCCACATCTCTACCTCAGAAAAGAGAACAGAGTGGGGCAAAGACAACCATGGCTCTTAATGCAAAGAAGGTGATTGTCTTTTTCTTGTCAATATTATGCTTTTATTAATGCTTTCATTAACTTTTTTTCTATATCACATTATCAATTTCTACTGAACCTGAAGCTCACCCAAATAGTTTCACATAATTATTTTACAATCCCCAATATTATATTTCCATAGGTGAACTTTTCAATGTAAATGTGGGACTCTATAATTATTTTCATGCCACCTGGTATCGTATTACATTCAGGTCACTATTCTAGCCTGTTAAGATAGTTTGGGGATCTTGATTCTGTCATATAAATTAGTGTATTCTGCCTAAACTAATGAACAAATGAAAGAACAATACAAAACAAATGTCCAGTGATGAGATAAATTGTGAATTCTCCACACTTAGAGTCATTAAATCAGTAACCAAATATATTCTTGTCAGGTTTGTTGGGGGAGAAGACTCTTGATTCCAGTAAGTATTAAAGCTGATATCATTTTCTATCCCATAAAACTCATCAAATGATCACTGAATTGCTCACTCATCAAATGATCACTGAATTGCTCATTCCAATATTTAATGTAATGGAAATGGTAAAACCATCTCATAACAAATCTCAATTATACCATGCCTACTGTTTGCAACATCCTCACCAAACTGAAGGGAGATTCTGATCAAATTGCTTCTCTCCTCCCTGCCCTGCAATAATAAGATAGGAAACTGTTAATTGCTTGATTTCACTTCTTTTGAATCAGAGGTGGGAGGGATTCCCATTCCTATGGGAAATGTTAAGCATTGCTATAACTGACACAGAGCTTCATTGTCCCTTATACCAAAGATCCTGTCAGTATAATCAAGATAATATCACCATATCAGCCAGTGAGGTGAGTGATACTTCTTTCTGTAGGAAAAAAGAGGACTTCTAATGGGGATGAATGAGTTATAGCCAAACAAAAAGAAAATATGGGAAGAATAGTGAAAGGGTAATGGCAGAGTGAAGGAAAATAATTGGCATGGAGAGGAAGGCTGGAAATGGAGAAAGCATGGGAAAATAAAGAGAACATCTGAGAGATATAGATGGGGATGAAAGATAATAAAAAGAATGGGAAATAGTTCTGGGGATATGGGATTTTTTTAATAGATTGAGGAAGATGAGGCAGAATGGGAGAGAATCAGTGAAGTGAGGAAATGTTGACTGGATTGTGGTGACGATAGATAGATGTAAAAACAGATAGAATCAAGATGAAAGAAAAAAGTATAAGAAGAGAAAAGTGAGGTAAAATAAAAGATGGGAAAACAACAAGTTGGAACAAGAGATTATGTAAATACAATGACCAATTAATTAATCATCAATTTATCATCTAGAAATTTGGCAACAGTCATGTCCTGTGCTTATTGTTGGAGTAGGAAAACATATTAATATAAGGATACTTTCCCTTTCCCAGAACTTACAGTCTAGTCAGTTAGGTAATGTGTAACCATGAAAACAGAAAAATAAGCAATATTTTGACACAGATGAATCTATGATGTCATGCACAAGGGAACTTTTCCACTATGGAAGCTCAAACCCATCCATACCTATGTGTTCTATGCAAAATAAGTACATTTCCTGTCATAGATTTCTGGAGGAAAAAACTACTCCAAGTGGGAGACTCCTCTTCTAGGTTTTCTAATATCCCATCTAATATCCCATGCCATTTATGCATACAACATTTGACCTGCCTGTCTCTGCTCCTTTTCAATGACTGGCCCCATCTCCTATTCCAAATATCAGTCAATCAATCAAAAATTATCAAGTTCCTGTCATGTACCAGTATGGAGATGCCAAAAATAAAATAAGACTGTACTTGCCATAAAAAAACTTTATCCACTCTCTGGGGAAACAACACAAGTATAGGAACATAGAAATGTAAAGAAAAGATATTCAAAATAATTTGGGGAGGAATCACTAGCAGCTAAGAAACAGAAAAAGGTCTCCAATAATAAACTTCAAATGAAACAAGAAATATTAAGAAGCAGAGAAGGATAAAGTTAATTGCAGGCTTTAAGGATATACTACATGAGAATAGTGAGAAGACCAGATTTATTCCATTAAAATTATTCATGGACCAAAGTATAAGAATTGGTTGTTTATAATAAAGATGTAAAAGGACTTTAATGCTAAACAGAAGATTTTGCATTTGATCTTAGTCTCTTGAGTAAAGGAATAATATTATCAGACCTGTTCATTAATAGTATTATATGACATATCTCATTTATATGTATGTATATACACTAAAAAGGACAAGATGTATATAATTATGACAGGGATGATGATGATGATGATGATGATGGTGATGTTTGGATGTGAATTCAGGTCTTCCTGACTCCAACTCTATGTTCCATCCATTTGTACCAACTATCTGCCAGGTAAGAGGTGAAGAATAGTGACTTTCTGACATATCACACAGTTGAATTCTCTGATAGTGTAGTAAAGAAGGATAAGTGATAGGAAAGGTTATTTCAAGAGCAGGTCATCATAAAATGGACAGGTTTAATCCTTAACTGCACTAAGTAAGCTCAACCATTTAAGTATTTTTAAAAGGTTATTGCCTCCCCCAAAAAATGAAGGAAATTTTCTTTCCTACTGCCCTGCAGAACAGGTTCCTGTCATTTCTAAGTGTGGATACCACATTGTTCATTATTTCAAATGATGGCAAACTTTGCCCACAGACAACCTCTATCTGGATAAACATTATTTGCATAGATTTTCTTTGCATGTTCTTCCCTATGGAAATTTTGTTCATTAAAGTCTATATAAATTTTTGACTCTTAAAGCACAAATGGATGTTTTCTTTTGTGTCTTTCAATTACTAGAATTCCCCCTTTCCTAAAACACAAGGAGCAAGAATATTTTATTACATACCCAAATAATTGTTCCATACTGGACACTGTTTTTCAGTCTCCTAATGACCATTCTTATTTTCTTTTCTCTCATATTTCCCCTCTTCTTAAGTGAATAAATTTGATATCAATACAAGTCCTATGACCACTAGTGCCTTTTAGTTTCCCTCAAAACTTTCTATTATGAGAACTTTAAATTAAACCTTCTATTAGTGTGGAGAGGGGGGAATGGAGGGGAAAGAAAATCACAACATTATATCCCTACAAGAAGTTTAGAGGTTACCCATATTCTGAACCAGATTTTTCCTTCCCTTTATATAATATGTAATTGTGGTTGAAAGTGAGACAGAAACTCTGAAATAGTTTTTCAATAATCACTCAGGGACACATTCTTAGGAATAATGAAGATTCATTTTAAATGGTTTTAGAACTTGTCATTAAAATAATCTCAAATTACTCACAAACATATTACAACCTATACTGAATTCTGGAAGGTTAACAAAACCTGAAGGCCTAGCTGCAATTTATGTATATTTTTTAGTTGAAACACAATCAGTTTTCTTAATAACCATAATCTAAATTTCAATTACATAAGAAAATTAAGGCCTCTTTTATGCATAGGTTATTGTAGACTGTGGATCAGAAACTCATTTATAGATATCCAGTGTTATCAGTGACTAGAATCAGTACACTGCTTAAGGATATTCCTTTTTGGTAGCATTTAATTATGGCACCCAGGACGATGAAGAAAGTTATGATTTCTTATAATATCTCTTTAAAAGGAAGATGGCTATGAAATGTATGAGAAAGGAACTGTAGAATCTGTCACTTCTTCAAATGTATAAATATTTTACATAAAAGGACAAAAATATAATTCTACTATATTCTTAAAAACAAAAGACAAGGTAGTTCAAACCCTATGTATTATATCTCCAAGAATCTAAATAATAATATTTTGATTATTAGTCATCAACAATGACAACTCAAAATTAAAATATATAGAGGGTAGGATCATGAAATGGAAGCATGAAATCATGCTCAAATACCTGCATCCAGGTTAGTTTAGGAGGATTGACTTATATAAAGATGTCCACTCAACTGTAAGACTGGGACTAGCCACTGATAATGATTCCAAAAGCAGGCAAGGTGTTTGCAGAAAATTGGATGAAAATAAATCACATCAAACCTTTCAGGTTAATTAAAGAACAAAAGACTAGATGGGATTTAAGGACTTCTCTGATATCTTACAAGCATATATATACATACATATATATATATATATATATATATATATATATATATATATATATACCAAAAATAATTAATGCCACTAGTAATCAGCAGTAGATAGGGTAAACTTGAAGGACAATAAATCCACTCCTCAGCAAAAGCAACCAAAAAAAGGAAAAGATGCTTAACTCAAAAATACTGAGACCAGGCATGTAATACTTTTCACTCCCTTTCAAGGATTAGGAGGAAATATTTCCTTTTTTAAAAAAAGGATCAATCTTAAAAATAAATATATTAATACAGTGTTAACAATACTCCAAACTTCTGAGAACTATCTGAAAAGGAATGAAGATAGGAGTATAAGGCAATATTTCAGGAGATTAACGATCTCACATATATTTTTAAATCACCAACAAAACTTGTATGTGAATTAGAAGTCAAGATATTGCTATTTTGAGGGGGGAAGAAAAGAGAAATGCACAAACAATTTTGTTAATATCTGCCCTTCAGTAAGAAAGCAGGACCAAAAAAATCACTTAGAAGTGAATCTGAAATGAAAAAAATCTGAAATGGTGATATCCATTTTTTAAAGGCTCCTACTTCCTCTTGTTTAAAACTAAAGGGATAGGACACTTTCCACCCTTTACCCACTCTACACTAAAAAAGATAAATTAAAATTTTAGGAAATAATTTTAAAAACCCATGATTAATTGTACTGTCCTTGGAAGAAGGATTGATGATGATGATGATGCTTATCCTTCATTCTGGAAGAGCATGATATCAAGGAAGTGATGCCATGGTAAGAAAGATTAAAAATTATGGAGAGAAAGGAACAAAGAAGAAGAAAAATGAGGTCAAATAAAGAAGGGAAACTTCTAAAAAGGGGGAGGGAAGTAAAATGAAAGGGTGGCTTTAATTGTGACAAGCAAGAGCTTTTCATTTGTCAGTTATTTGTTTAGTTGTCAGTGTTTTCTGGCCAAGAGAAATGACTTATAATAGTCTTTCTTTATCTCAATGATCTCAAAGCAAAATTTCCCGTAGAAGTCAACTGCTGACTCATTGATGATCTGGAAGTGTGGCTAGATGGCATCAAAAGGGTCATCTAGTTTATGGATATTTAAAAGATGATTCAACATTTCAGTTCTTATTCTTAGCCATCCTTAAGGTGCCAGAAATCTTAATATCAGGATGTCAAGTCTCTTCTGATGCCATGAATGAAGGATCCACCCTGCAGGCCATGGCACCTGTTGATATATCACTGAAATAGGCATGTTTTGCTAATTCACCAGCCTCCAGCACCACTTTTGCATGGTGTCCTATCTCTAAACTCCATCTGGCTACCTTTCATCTTCATTCTCACTTCCATTGCCACCAGGGAGTGACCTTACTAGCTCTTTTGCATTCTTCCTCCTCAGTCACCACTACCACCACCTCCAGGCTGGAGACCTGGCATGATTCAATTCAATTCATGAGGAACCAATGAGGCCTTCAGGTGTCTCACAGACCGTTGCCCTGGGGCTGGAATAGCTGTCTCTTCTTCACAGGTACTCCAACCTGCTGGTACACTAGTCAGTCAATCAAAAATAGCTTTTTAAAAGTTTGAAGAGAAGAAGAAAAATGCTTTACATAAATTACTACATTTCCCCCTCATGACAATTTTGTGAAGTAAGGGCTATTTTTACCCTTATTTTGCACATGGAAAAATTGAGAAATAGAGAGGTTAAGTGACTTACCTAGGGTTGTGCAGCTAATATCTGAGGCAAGATTAAAACTCAGTTTTTCCTAACTCCAGGCACAGTACTTGTCAAGATCTAAGAAGTTCCAGAATTTGATTTTCCACTGTCAAGCTGAAATATACATAGAAAATTCAGTCACAAATAGAAATTAATCATTTTGTTTTTGACACTTTTTTCTGTGCCACTTAGCTTCCCCAGTAGCTAGCTACCATTGAGCATGTAAATTCACTGCGTCTGATCTAAGGTCACTCTTCTTCCTGCTCTATCAGATTTCCTCTTTGTAAACTGAGCCTGAAGTTTGTGACCACACAGACACTTGTTACTGGCTTTTCACCTTAGCACATAGCTAATATTCACCAACCTGGAGACTTTAGCTGAGAAAATCTAGCCTCCTCCTTCCATAGTTCTCTTTGTGAGCAGCCATCTAATTCCTCTCTAATCATTATACCATAAAGAACCAGAATTTCTTCAGAGAAAAAAAATTCCCAATTAATTACATAAATTTATTTGAGAATATAAATGAATACATAAAGAAAATATACAGCAATGTTCACTAAAAGGTCATTGTCTCAATATTGATATCTTTTACATTATTACTTTTTGTCATAAGGCAAATTTATAGTCCTTTGTGTTTTCTACATATATCTGACAAAAGGAAATTGAGTAAACTAGTGTGTAATTTGATCAAACCAATAACTTTAGGAGATAGTTTTGATTAAATAATTTAACATTCAATGGAAAAGCATTTGATTTCCCATGAGCCTGTATTTGGCCATGGATTAGAAAGAGAAAATGAAAAGATAAAATTTTTGAATTGAAAGAGACTTCAGAGGTGATGCGGTTTCATTCATAACTGCATAAGAAAGGAAAGCAATATAGACATGGAGTCAGGAAGACTTGAGTTTCTATTTGACCTTTGACACTTTATCACCATGGATAAGTCACTAACTTCTTGTGACTATTTCTTCAACAGCAAGGTTATTGTGGGGATTAAATGAGGTAAAATGCCCCCTGATTCATGTCTGACAAGTGATCATTTGTTGGTTCAGAAGGAATCCCATCTATGAAAGGGGGAAACTGATCCTGCCTCTTAATCAATCCATCTAATCCATCTTTTGTACAGTTCTCATTGTTAAAAATTAGTACATTACTTTAAACCTATTTTGTAACTTCTACTCATATCCCAAAGATCTGTCCTCTAGTGGTCAATCCTAACAAACATAACTTCTCTTGCATCAGAAAGTCTTTCAAGTATTTGTTGACAATTATTGTTCTTCTCCTCTCTACATCTTTCCCTTGTCACCCAGGTCTGAATAACAAAACACAGACATAATTGTTCACTTTTCTAGATGCAGATAAGAAGTAGTAAAGTTTCATTAAATTCAGCACCAGTTCTGGGAGACTCATATTTGACAAGACAAGAAACATGAAATATATTCACCTATCAATGAAATCAAACTTTTCTTGGCCTGAAGATTAAAGATAAGGTAAAAAAAAAAATAAAAGACTCTCTTATAAATGAGTAACTCAAAGATTTGAGATGAGCAGGCATAACCAAATGCATTTCACCCATTTTGGAATAATTAATTCAAGTTATACTTTTGAATTGATTGACTGAAATGTAAGGATCCATGAAAATTACCCAGGAGTTCCTAGATTTTTTCCCTGATTGGCAATTATTTATAAATTTCCAAATTGAAAGAGGTCAATACAATAGTGAACATTTTCAAGGAAAAGGCTTGGGAGCAAAGCAACAAATCTTTACCTTAATCTGCTATAGAAGATTCTACTTTGTGTTCCTGGTTGGGTCATGGATTCCAACAAAGATATCATGAATCAGAGAGTCCTTAATAGCATACTTTGTCTAATCACACTATAAGCTAGTGAGGAAAAAGAATGTAGAAAGGGGCAATTTGAGTTTAGGGAAAAGTGTCCAGGATAAGGGAAAGAGAAATGAGAAGAAATAAGTATTGTTCTAGCACTTTCTATGATCCAGAGACTCAACTAAGCTCTTTACAAATATTATCTCATTTAATCCTCACAGCAGTGCTGTGAGGCAAGTCCTATTATGATCACCATTTCAGTTGAGGAAACTGAGACGGGGTCACACAATTAGGCAGTGTTTTAGGTTGAATAGGAAATCAAGTCTTCGTGACTTTAGGAACAATGTTATATCTAATAATTATATCTAATAATGCAACACTTAGCTACCTTTGAAAAGGGCAGATCTGAGGTTAGCCCAAAAAGGATGAGGAAGAAACAAGACACTGAAAATCTTAAGGTTAGTTGAAAATGAAAGGTAAATTTAGCTATATTAGAACTCTTCTAATCACTGGCTCTGATAATGATTATGTCAGAAGAAAATCTCCACAGATTATTTTCAGTCTTCGAATAATATAACAAGGAGCAGCTAGGTAGTGCAGTGGATAGAGTACCAGTCCTGGAGTCAGGAGTACTTGAGTTTAAATTCGGTCTCAAACACTTAATAACTACCTAGCCTTGCAAAAACCTTAAAAAAAAGAATGATATAACAAAATGGATAGTGGGGTGCTGAAATTCAGTTTGAATTAAGAGGGTAAGTTTTTATCTCTAACATCTTACATTGAATACAAGTCTGAATAGACTGGAAGATGTAATTGCTGAGTTAAAATTGAACAGAGTTGGAGAAATGTTCTAAGAAGGAAAATAAGTACATTTCCCCCATGTTTTAAAGATTAACAAAGAAGTTCCTTCATCCTATGGAACAATGAGTTTGATTTTAATTACCTACAAAATTCTAGAAAATATTATTAAAGGGATGATTTTTGAATGTCTAGTCAAGGAAAAATAAATGAAGAACCATAAAAGTCATCATGACTTCATTAGAAGCAATCTAAGAGAGAGTCATTTCATTTACTTTCCTGAAAGGTTATAATATTGTGAAAAGAATTTTGTAGGTACTATATATCTTAACTTCAATAAAACTTTGCAAAATTTTATCTAATGGATGAGATGGATATATTATATATACACACATATGGATATAGGTATAGATATATCTTAGTTTCCAAGATGTATATATACATACAAAGACAAATTATAAACAAATATATGTATGTATGTATGTATGTACATATGGACAGAGACAGAGACAGAGAGAGAGAGAGAGAGAGAGAGAGAGAGAGAGAGAGAGAGAGAGAGAGACTAGGCTATAATAAAGTTAGATGGATTAAGACATGAGTGCTTAAGTGACCAGGACTAAAGGAAAGTAATATCAATTTAATTTTTCAAGATTCATTTTTATAAGATTTTTGATTTTCAAGTTTTGGCTCCCTCCTTTTCTCCTTTCCTCTTCCACAAGATAGCAAACAATTAATAAAGGTTGGAAGTGCGCAATCCTATAAATCTATCTCCACATGAGTCATGTTGTGAAAGAAGAAACAAAAGGGCAAAGCTATTAAAAATAGAAAAGGAAAAGCCAAGGTGAAAATAGTGTGCTTAAATTTACATTCACACTCTACTTCTTTCTTTGGATGTGGATAGTGTTTTCCATCATAAATCTTTTGGAATTGCCTTGAATCATTACATTGCTGAAAAGAGCGATATACTTGGGTTCATAAAATCAAAAGCATCTCTAGATTAAAGGTTTTACAGATATTTGTCTAGAGATTTACAACATTAACCTTATTTTATTCAAATAATAATCATAAAAATTAATAAGTATTTGTCAAGTGCTTGTTTTGTGTCAAGTATTTTCTTTTCCAAAACTCCTCAATTCTATAGCCTTCCCTCCTTGAATAATTCCTATTTATCTTTGATCTAGCTTATTGTATATATTTGTCTCCTTGCTATCTCCCCATTAGACTGTGAACTCCTTGAGGGAAAGGAGTGTTTGCTTACCTCTTTTTTATCTCCTTTATGGTGCTCAATAAATACTTATTGACTGAGTAAGCTAAAAGGAAGGTGTATAAAGGCACTACTCTAGTGTAAATAGAATAGTTTCTCTCAGATCATATATTCCCAGGGGAAGTAATTGTTGAAAAGAGCATGGTGATTTCTTTGGGCCATATTCTTCTCCTCTGTCCATTTTTACAGGTGAGCAAATTAAGGAATGAAAAGGGAAAAACCACATTCTCAGTTCGCAGTGTGAAGTCATGACTGCCACAAACCATACCTTCCACCCAGCTTTCTTTCTCCTTTGGGGCATCCCAGGTCTAGAGGAATTACACATCTGGATCTCCATTCCCTTCTGTACCATGTATGCAGTGGCCCTTGGAGGTAACTCTTTGTTGATCATAATCATCTGGTTGGAACACAGTCTACATGAACCCATGTACCTCTTCCTGGCCATGTTGGCCCTATCAGACCTTTTGCTCTCTAGTACTATCATGCCTAAGATGTTAACCATTTTTTGGTTTCAGGATAAAGTCATTTCTTTCCAGGCTTGTATGACACAAATGTTCTCTGTCATTGCCATCTTTGTCATGGAGTCAACAGTACTTCTGGCCATGGCATTTGACCGCTATGTGGCCATTTGTTTTCCATTGAGATATACCATGATCCTGACCCCTTCTGTGATCAGGAAAATTGTGGGATTTTCTGTGACCAGGGGTCTACTTATCACTTCCCCCTTTATCTTCCTAGTTGAGCGACTACCATTCTGTGGAAACAACATCATTGCTGATACTTACTGTGTGCAAACTAAGATTTCCAAACTGGCCTGTGCAGATATAACTGCCAATAACATTTACACTCTAGTTTTATCTTTCTTGTCCACAGGTTTAGATGTCATACTCATTTCTATTTCCTATACTTTCATTCTCCGAGCTGTCTTCCGACTTCCATCTCGTGATGCCCAGCTCAAGTCTTTGGGCACCTGCAGTTCACATGTGTGTGTCATCCTCATGTTCTACCTACCAGCCTATATGACAGTACTGATTAACCACATGTATTATGGAGTCCTACTGACTAATCTCTACCTTATAGTCCCCCCTGCACTGAATCCCATTATTTATGGTGTCAGAACTAAACAAATACGGGATCATATCATACACAAGTTCTCCAAATTAGGCCTGGGAAGCTCAGCTGATAGTCTCAGGGGATAATTGGGTAGATTAAGGTACTCTGTATTAGTCACTGTGACTTAGAAATATTATGAAACTATATCTACTTTCAATGATGATTGTGACAATGAATGTAACATCAAAGGTGATTTCATTCTGTCAATTAGTCAGTTAGGTGGTACAGTGGTAGAGCACTGGACCTAGAGTAAGGAAAATCTCAATTTGCTTTTATTTTTATTTTTTTGGCAAGGCAATGGGGTTAAGGTCACACAGCAAGGTAATTATTAGATGTCTGAGGCCAGATTTGAACTTAGGTCCTCCTGACTCCGGGGCTAGTGTTCTGTCTTCTGTGCCACCCCTTCTCATACTTCTAATCTCATGTGTATTATCTTTGGCAAGTTACCTTAATCTCTCCTTGCCTCAATTTCCTTGACTGTAAAATATGGGCAATGAGAGCATCTACTTCCTATGATTCTAGTGAGAATCAAATGAGAAATTTACAGAACACTTAACACATTGCTTGAGATATATATAGTAGGCACCAGATAAATGCTAGCTAATATTGTTATTTTCATATTTGGCCTTGTGCATTAAAAATGTGAAGTATTAGTCCTTTTATTCTACCTAAACTCCAAATAATGACACATAAGACTTTTTAAAAATTTAGCCAGTATGTTATTTCACTTGGTGGTCTCATCAGCAATTCTGGTCTCATTGATCATCACTATTCAGATTATTGCCAGATCTATTTGTCTAGTGCTAACCACCTCCATATTTGCATCTCCAGCTACATATTGTGCATATCAAACTGGCTGTCCTATAGACATCTTGAACTCAACATGCCCCAGACTAGGGCAAAACCCTCTCTCTTCTCCTCTCCCAGTCATTAAGACTCACAACCTAGGTATACCATTCACTTCTCACTCTCATATCCAATCAGTTAACAAATTCCGCCATATTTAACTTCAAAATATCTTTTGTATATGCACTTCTTTCTTCTGAGTCTGCAATTACCCTGATCATCTTAATCACTTCATTTCAGGACATACTTGTAAAATTCAACTAGTTGTTTGCCCTATCTAGCCTTTCACCATTGACCCTCCACTCAGCTGTGAAGTTGATCTTAAAATTTAGGTATGATCCCATGTCACCTATTTTTAAAAAAAGTCCTAGTGGTTCCCCATTACCTCCAGGTTCAAATATAAAATCTGTTTCTTTTAAAGTCCTTTTTCTTTCCTAACACCACTTTTCTAAATTTTTATACTTTATCCCCAGTCACATAATCTTCAATTTAATAATAACTGTCTCATTGCTAATCCTTGTATATATGACATTCCATCTCTTGATCCTCATCATTTTCCTGTCTGTCTCCCACACCTGAATTATTCTCCCCTCTTATCTCTGCCTTTTAACATTAACATTCCTGGGTTCCTTCCCGTCTCAGTTAAACTCTCAACTTTGAAATCTCTTTTGATTAGAAAAATGTAAATTAAAAATGCTGTGTCACTTTTGATTAGAGAAATGCAAATAAAAACAACTCTAAGTTATCATCTCCCATCTATCAGACTGACTAATATCACACAAAAAAAGGAAAATAATAATTGTTGAATAAGATGTGGGAAAATTTGGCCACTAATGTGTTGTAGCTGGAGTTGTGGAAAACAATTTGAAACTCTGCCCAAAGAGCAACCAAACTGTGTATACACCCTTTAATTCAGCAATAACACTAGTAAGTCTGAATTACAAAGAGATCATACAAAAGGGGAAAGGACTTACAGGTAAAAAAATATTTATCACAACACTTTTCATGATAGAAAAAATATTAAAAATTGAGGGGAAACCTAACAATTCTGGATTGACTGAACAACTTGTGCCAAATTAATGTAATGGAGAACTAATATTCAATAAAGAATGAACAGCAGAGACTTACAGGGTTCAGTCAAGATGGTGGCATGAAACTAACATGCTCTAGCACTTTTCCCTAACAAAGATAAATGAAGCCTTATGTACTGACATTCAAGCTACATTCCTACCAAGAAAAAGAGAAGGTCCAAAGAAGTTATCAAGACTAGATATCGTGGGTGCAGATAGATGGTGCAGTGGATAGAGCACCAGTCCTGGAGTCAGGAGTACCTGAGTTCAAATCTGGCCTCAGACACTTAATAATTACCCAGCTGTGTGGCCTTGGGCAAACCACTTAACCCCATTTGCCTTGCAAAAACATAAAAAAAAAAGACTAGACATCATGAAGGATCTTCAGTGAAGGTCAGTCTCTTTGGGGCAAAAGGGGAAGTAAAGCCCATGAAGTGGGAAAGCCAGTGGGAGGCTTTTAGCCACAGTGCAGGCCAGGTTTTGACAGCTTGACAACAGCAGAGGACCCAGAAGTTAGATAGCAAGTCAATAGGGAGGATCCCAAACCCAAACAAACTAAACCTTGGGAATACCTGGGCAAACGACAAGACTGGGCCAGGAACAAACCACTGCATAAGCAAAACCTCACCATAAAGGAGGAAATAAACCTCTGCAAAGGCAAGGCCTGGACTGCATAGACAACATCTTGGCCAACAATAAGCCATGGATCAGACTCCAGGACCAGCATAAAAAGTTTGGATCTATAGTCCCTAAATCCCAAAAACAGAGTCAAAACAACAAAGATGAGCAAAAAAAAGAGCATTCACTATAGAAAATGACTCTACAGACAAAGTTGATAATAATGAAATGACAGAAGAAGAAATCAGTGAAAAATCACACAGGAGGTCTCAAAAGAGTCTATGAATTGGATTCAAATCTAAAAGCTCATCAAAGAGGTTTAAAAAAGAATTTAAAACCAAAGAGAGGAAGGGAAACAATGGAGTAAAAAAAAAGAAATAAGAGTCATGCAGGAAAATTATGAAAAATTGACCAGAGAATTCAACAACTTTAAAAAGGAACCACAAAAGGTAATTGAAGAAAATAAAATCCTAAAAATTAGAACTGAACAAATAGAAACCAATGAATCTACAAGACTTCAAGATTCCATCAAAAAAAATTTTAAAAGGCTGAAAAAAAAGAAGAAAACATAAAGTAACTTTTAGGAAAAACAAACCATCAGGGAAAAAAGGTCCAAGAGACATAATCTACTAATCATCGGACTACTAGAAAGCCTAGATCAGAAAAGAACCTGGGAAATATCATGCAGGGAGCTAATAAGGGAAAACTGTCCAAATCTACTACATCAAGAAGACAATATAACCATTGAAAGAATACACAGAATTCCTCCCAAAAGAGACCCCCCCAAGATTAAAAACTCCAAAGTCTATTATAGCCAAATTTCAGAACTCTCAAATAAAGGAGAGAATAATACTGCAAGTAGCAAAAAGAAAACAATTTAAATAGGAAGGATGCATAATCAGACTCACACAGGGCCTATCAGTCTCAACACTGAAGGACAAGAAGTTCTGGAATACCATATATTGGAGGGCAAAGGACCTGAGATTACAATCCAGAATTTACTACCCTGCAAAATTCAGCATATACCGTAAGGAGAAAAGATGGATGTTCAACAAAATAGAAGACTTCCAAACTTTCCTGATACAAAGACCAGAGCTGAGCAGAGAATTTAACCACCAAATATATGACTCAAGAGTAGCATAAAATAGGTAAATGAAAAGGGGAAGGAGGAAACAAAACAAAACAAATGTTGGTTTGCCTTAAAAGGGAAGATATAACACTGCTAGTTCTTGAGAACTTTAGTTCTCTTAGGATAATTAAAGGATTAGATATAATTGAAGAGATTGGACTTAAAGGATATGGGTACAATTGGGTCTTGTCACCCCATTTGAAGAGGCCCAAGATGATGACATTACTATGTTTGAAACAAAAAAGCCCTGATGAAAAGCAGGGGTGTTAACTCTAAAATTGTGTCTCATTATTCTTTGATGCACTTTAATTCTTCTGTGCTGACAATGTTTAGCACTTTCTCTGCTGAGGGCATCATGAACTGGGTGGTTCTACATCAGTGTCTCTCGTAACTTATAATCATTTGTAAAGATCTCAAGTGAGACCTTCAGAGACTCCTAGTATTTAGAGCCCTTGGAGATTTTTGTAGTTAATTAAATCATGCTTTTACTTAATCCTTGCTTCACTTAACAAGCAGTTAAGTACCCTGGGTGTGGAAGGGGGGGATAAAGTGTGAGAGAAAATAGAGCTGGGGGGGAAGGTACAAATAGTTCAGGAAATGATCAAGCTTCAGATGATACTTTGCCTCATGAGGAGGATTGGATGTCCTTGGAGGGTACTTGAAAAAGGGGTAAGATAACAAATAATAATAATTATAATTTGATGTAATTTGAAAATGTTGCATATTAAAACAACTATGAGATATTACTTCACACCTATTAAATTGGCTAAGATGAGAATAAAGGGAAAATATCAATGTTGGAATGGTTGTGGGAGGATTAGGACATTGATGAATTGTTGGTGGAGCTGTGAAATGATCCAACCATTCTGGAGAGAAATTTGAAACTATGCCCAAAGAGCAATAAAACTGTTCATTCCCTTTGACCCAGCAATTCCAATTCTAGGCCCATATCCAGAAGAAATTATAAAAAATGGAAAAAGTCCCACATGTTCCAAAATATTCATAGCAGCCCTTATTGTAGTAGCAATGAATTAGAAATTGAGGGGATGTCCATCAATTGGGGAATAGTTTAACATATTATGGTACATGAATATTATGGAATATTATTGTTCTATAAGAAACCATAAATGGTTGGACTCTAGAGAAACATGGAATAAGTTACAGGATCTGATGCTGAGTGAATGGAGCAGAACCAAGAGAGCAATGTACACATTAAGAACAACATTATGAGGTGATAAATCATGATGGAAGCAGCTCCTCTCAGCAGTTCAGGGACTTAAGACAACCATATTAGACCAGCTATGGAAAATGCCATCCCCATCCAGAGGAAGAAAAACAAAACAAAATATAAAACAGAAAAAAATGAAAAAACCCTTCAGAATGTGTTTAACATTTTAAAAATATCTCTTATGTATGTCTTTCCCTTAATCCTAATACCTCATACTGAAATGATTAATCTGGATAAGTGGTTATCAAAAATACGTGTGTACAATGTTAATGTGATTGTCACTAAGAGGAGGGGTTTGGGAAGGAAAAGCGGAAAGAAATTTTGTGACTTAAAACTGTATATATATACATATGGATGAATGTTGAAAAAACTTTCAAAGAATGTATTTGGAAAAATAAGATATCAATTAAAAAATGAATAACAGGAATATTTCAGAAAACACATGGAAAGTTGTATGAACTGATGCAAAGTGAAATGAAGAGAACCAGGAAAATATTTTACACAGAATCAGCACCACTGTGTAATGATCAGCTATGAATGACTCTCCTCAGCAATACAATGATCCAACATAAATACAAAGGATTCATGATAGAAAATACTATCCACATCCAGATAAAGAACTGTTGGACTGAAAGCAGGAAAAGCATCCTTTTTGGGTTTTTTTCCTTTTGATCTGTTTTTTTTTTCTTTCACAACTGTTTCTAATATGGAAATATGTCTTACATAATTATACATATAGCTACTATATCAAATTGCCTACCTTTTAGCAAAAGGGAAAAGAGGGAGAGAGAAAAATTTAGAACTTAAAATTTTGTAAAAGTGAATGATAAAAATTATCTTAACATATCATTGTGGTGGGAAATAAAATATTATTTAAAAAAATAAAATCTTCTGCAAAAACTCATTTTAAATACTACTTAACCTTTTCCTCTAAGACTATTTTCAATTTCCTGTATATTTCTTGTTTTAACAATCGTTTGTATGTTATTGGTGGACTTTCTTTATATCTCCAGTACTTAGCACAGTACCTGACAGAATACACTTAAATATTATTGTACTGAAAATTTATTTTTTAAATAAACAAAAATCTGTTTAATTCTCTTCCATTCCCTTCCTCTAAATTAAGAAACAAAAACAAAAATAAAAATCTCAGAATTGTTCTAACCCAAATTTTTCTATCAATAGTGAGGCCGTACATTTTAAAAAATTTAAATAGATTGCATTAATAACTTCATTTGAAAACTGTTCATATCTCATGATAATTTATCTATTGGGGAATGGCTCTTATTTTTTATAAATTTGTCTCAGTTCTCCATGTTTTAGAAATGAGGTCTTTAGCAGAAAATCTTGTTTCAATATTTTTTCCCACAATTGCTAATGCTAGTTGAATTTCTTTCCATCTGATTCTCCTGAACCTATTTGTTCTACTCTCTCTCCTTTCACCCTCAAAAGTGGATTGCATATGACTACCCTTTCCTACAATCTTCCCACCCTTCTATCACCTACATTCCCCTATCTCCCCAATACTGTCTCCTTTTACCATCCTTTTCCTCTCCTATTTACCTCTAGAGTAAGATAGAGTGCTATGTCCAATTGAGTGTATTTGTTATTCCCTCTGAGTCAATTCTGATGAGAATAAGGCTCACTCACCTTCCACTTTTCCTTTGCACTCAATTGCAAAACCTTTTTCTTGCCTCTTCCATATGAAATAACTTACCCCAGTCTACCTTTCCTTTCCCTTTCTCCCAGTATATTCCTTTCTCCCTATTAATTCCATCCTTTTTAAAAGATGTTTTATACCTTCAAATTCAACTCCCTCCTGTACCTTGTCTTTATATGTTCCTTCTAACTGCCCTAATAAATGAGAAGGTTCATATGAATTATCAGTATTATCTTCTCATGCATGAATACAAGCAGTCCAATATCATTAAGTCCCTCCTGGTTTGCCCTTCCTGTCTACCCACTCCATGCTTCACCTGAGTCCTATACTTGAAGATCTTTCTGTTCAACTTCGGTCTTTTCATCAAGAAAGTTTGAAAGTCCCCTGTTTCAAGGTGACACCATAGATAAATTAATAGATCAAGAAATATTCTATCAGATCTATGGAAAGGGGACAAATTTAAGAACAAACAAGAAATAGAGTACATTACAAGCTGCAGAATGAATGATTTTGACTATATTAAATTAAAACAGGTTTTGCACTAATAAAATCAATACTGCTAAAATTAGCAGGAAAGGCAAAAGTTGGGAAACAATCTTCACAACTAGAAGTTCTGATAAAAGTCTCAGTTCTAAAATATATAGAGAGAATTGCATCAAATTTGTAAGATTTTAAGTCACTCTCCAATTGATAAATGGTCAAAGGATGTGAATGGTTTTCAGATGAAGAAATTAAGGCTATATTAAGTCAAATAAAAAAATGTTCCAAATTAATATTGATTAGAGAAATATAAATTAAAACAACTCTGAGGTGTCACCTCACACTTATCAGATTGATTAAGAAGAAAAAAGGGGGAAAATTACAAATGCTGGAGAGATTGCAGGAGGATTGGAACATTATTGCATTGCTGGTAAAATCATCCCACCATTCTGGAGAGCAATATGGAATTATACCCAAAGAGTAATAAAACTTCATACCCTTTGACCCAGCAATTTCAATTCTAGGCCTAAATTCAGAAGAAATCATAAAAAAAATGGGGAAAGTCCCACATGTTCCAAAATATTCATAGCAGTTCTTTTTATAGTGGAAAAGTATTGGAAATTGAGGGGATGTCCATCAATTGGGGAATAGCTAAACAATTATGGTACATGAGTATATGGAACATTATTGTTCTATAAGAAATCATAAATAGTCGGACTCTAGAGAAGCATGGAATGACTTACAGTATCTGATGCTGAGTGAAGGGACCAGAAAGAAGGGAACAATATACACATTAACAAGAACTCTGTGAGATAGTTAACCTCGATGAATGCAGCTTCTCTCAGCAGCTCAGAGAGCTTGGACAATCATATTAGACCAGCTGTGGACAATGCTATCCCCATCCAGAAGAAAGAAAAAACAAAACAAAACAAAACAAAAAAAAACCTTTCAGAATCTGATAAACACTTTATAAAAGTATCTCTTATGTATCTCTTTCCCATAATCCTAATACTTCACACCAAAAAAACTAATCTGTAAACATGTTTATCAGAAATTTATAATGTACAATGTTAACCTGTTAGCCACCAAGGGGAGGGGGTGGGAAAGGAGGGTAGAAGGAAATATACATATGTATATGGATGAATGTTGAAATACTTTCATAACATTTATTTGTAAAAATAAAATAACAATTTAAAAATAGTCCCCTATTTCATTGAATGTCCATCATTTCCCCTGAAAGAATATGCTCAGTTTTGCTGGATAGTTGATTCTTGGTTTTAATCTAAGCTCTTTTGCTTTTGGAAATATTATATTTTAAAACCTAGGATCCCTTAACATAGAAGTTGTTAAATTTTGTGTTATTCTGACTGTAGTTCCACGATATTTGAATTGTGTCTTTCAGACTGCTTGTAATATTTTTCTCCTGACCTTGGGAGTTCTGAAATTTGGCTATAATATCCCAGGCATTTTTCATTTTGAGATCTCTTTCAGGAGGTGTGTGGTAGATTCTTTCGATTTCTATTTTATTCTCTGCTTCTAGGAATCAGGGCAGTTCAGTTTTCCTGAATTATTTCTTGAAAATGAAATCTAGGCTTCTTTTCTTATGGTCATGACTTTGAGATAGTCCAATAATTTTAAAATTATCTCTCCTGTTTTCCAGGTCAGGTGCTTTTCCAGTGAGATATTTCACATTTTCTTTTGGTTTTTCATTCTTTTGGTTTTGTTTTGTTTTTCTTGGTTTCTCACAAAGTCATCAGCTTCTCTTAGGTCCATTCTACATTTTAAGAAATTGACCAAATGAAAAAGAAGATACAAAAGGAGATTATTTTCTTCATATCTCCTTTTGGGGAATGGCTAAACAAATTATGGTACATGGATATATGGAACATTATTGTTCTATAAGAAATCATAAATAGTCAGATTCTAGAAAAAAATGGAATGACTTATAGGATCTGATGCTGAGTGAAGGGACCAGAACCAACAGAACAATCTACACATTAACAACAACATTGTTTTTTTTTTTCATTTGGTTAATTCTGATGTTTAAGGTATTCTTCTCCTCATTGGCCTTTAGACTACTTTTTTCCATTTGACCCTAACTGGTTTTTAAAATGTAATTTTCTTCAGGACTTTTTTTAATCTCTTTCACCAAGCTGTTGACTCAATTTTCATGATTTTCCTGCATCACTCTTATTTCTCTTCCCAATTTTCCCATTCCCTTACTAGATTTTCAAATTCTTTTTGAGCTCAACCATGTTCTGAGACCTATTCATCTTTTTCTTGAAGGCTTTGGATACAGAATCTTTGTCTTTATTAACTTCTTTTGAGTGTGTATTTTTTATGGTCATATTTTTTTTCTTCTGCTGTTTTTGCTCATTTCCCCATTCTATGACTTGATTTTAACTCTGTGAAATTTGGGCTCTGCTTCCAGGGTATAGGATACACTCCCAAGCTTCTGAGGGGGTTTTGGCAGATTTTTATAGGCATACCACTCAGAGACCTGCAAATTATCAAGTCCTTCAAGGTCTTATGATATGCTATGACTGTTCTTCTGACCTGTGCTCTAGTCTGTGGATGACCACAAACACTCCTTTCTGTCATGGAATCATGAGGAGAGTCCTTGCACCACAGCTGGCTATAAGCTCTGTTGTACCTTTGCTCCTTTTATGAGTCTGGGGCCCCAGAATGAGATTTGGATTTGAGTATGGGCAAACCACAGAGTCCTGTCTCAGGAATAGCAAAGAGACCTCTGCAATTTCCCCCAACCTACTCACCATGGGCTGAGCACTCTGGAAGCAGCTGCCTGGTTCTCTGGGGTTCAGTCTGCCCCAAAACCTACCCTAGACTGGTCTCTCTACTGTCACTCTGATGCAGCAGAGTTTTTGTATTGATCTTGCCAAGTGTTCTTGGCAATACCTGGCCTGAGAGGTCTGGAAACCACCACCACTTATACAAACCCAGTTGCCCCATGACTGTTCCTGGGTGGCTAGAGCTGGTTTGCTCTGCCATGAACTGGGCTATACTGTGGAACTTTTCTAATCTCAGTGCAACAGATCCTTCCCAGGGATCTTCCAATTTGCCTTAGGCTGGAAAATTATTTCACTAAGCCTTTTTGTGGGTTCTATACTTCTACAATTTGGTCAGAATCATTATTTATTTATTTGTTTGTTTGTTTGTTTTTGCAAGGAAAATGGGGTTAAGTGGCTTGCCCAAGGCCACACAGCTAGGTAATTATTAAGTTTCTGAGACTGGATTTGAACCCAGGTACTTCTGACTCCAGGACCAGTGCTTTATCCACTGCGCCACCTAGCTGCCCCTAGAATAGTTATTTAAAGGTATTTGGAGTGGTTTGGGAGCAAACTCATGGGAATTCCTGTCCTACCTTGCCCATCATTCTTATTGGAAAGAAGAGACTCAGTTCTCTGTTGATGTTTTTTTCTAATAGCATTTAATGTTGAAAGATGTGAACCTCAAATTGATTTCTAATAAATTTTAAGTACTGTATCTTAGAGTGAGTAACTTAAATTCCATTACTTAGATTCCATTCATTTTCCTTTTTAATCCATGTTTAATTCAATGTCAATCCAATGACTAGGGTTTTTTGCTTTGGATTTTATTTTGAGGATTATGAAATTCTAGAACAGGTAAGATCACAGAGTTAACCTGAATGTGTATATTTAGGATATTCCTATTAAATAATCTCTGGTTACTATTTGAATATTTTTCTCACTCCCTATTAGGGGAGGGTTGGGTCCTTTTCTATGGATTGATATAAATGGACTCTAACATTAACATGAGGCAACTGTGACAAAACAACATATAAATAAAGCTATTACAATAATAAATTCAACTAATAGAAGCAAAGTATTCAAAATAACAGTATTATGGTAGAGCTGTATCCTTCTCTGACCAGCAGGAAGCAATGAAAAGAATCATAAGAGAGGATTCACAAAGGACATGATTGCTGCCTCTATGTATGTTTAGGATTGTCATCTCAACGAATTAGAATTACCATTCTGGCCTTATCAAGATTTATGCCTTCAAAACCTTCTGAATGGAAGAACAGGAGCAAAAGAAATTTTAGAGGAGATATGGACTATATATAAAGAAGAAAATTCTTAAGAATTAATGCTATCTCTTATTTGAACAGATAGCTTCAGATATAATGAGTTACTCATCGTGGAAATCTCCAAACATGGACTAGATGATGACTTGCTAAGTATATGTTAGAGTCTTTTGTGTGGTTCTATTCTTAGGTATGGTTTGAAATAGATTATCTCTAAAGTTCCTTCTCACTTTGAGATACTATGATTCTTTGAGTACATGTTTTATCTGTAACTTGTGCTCAAAGCACGTTTGCTCAAAGTATATGCTTTTCTTTCTTTCCTTCCCTATTCATAAGATAAATTAAGGGGTTCAATTCACAAGAATTAAGTATTCCTTTAAGAATGGAAGGTCTTTCAGATAAAAAAATAAAAAAAAAGATCTGTCAAGACTGAAAAGTTGAATAAAAATTGATTAGACATCTGATTTTCTTTTCCTTTATTCAACTTTTCTTCCAGGGAATGAAGGGACAATAGACTATAAAATACAGAGTTAAATAGTTGAAGTAAAACTTTTTTCCCCTCATGAAAGGGTAAAGTGGACATCCGTAGGAAGAAATAATTGTTTTCATGTCAAGAAATGTTGAAATTTGGGACCACAGACAACATTATCCATTCTCTTTCATTTGCAATTGTTTCTGTACATATCTTTAAAAAATTATTTATAAGTTTTTTTGCGTATCTACATGGGTCTATTTGGACAATTTTCATTTTTCCTCATCAAGTTTCCATTTTTGTCTTCAGATTTTCACTTTTGAAATTTTCTTAATCCTCCTTAACTGTACTTCTATATAGAATTCTAGATGGGATTCTATCTCCACTTCTCTGAAGCCTTTGAAATCTGCTCTTTCCAAACACAGGTTGCTCTTACATCTGATTTTCTACTCCTTTACCATAAGCTCTTGAAGCACTATGGTAACTTCTTCCCAAGTTTCTCATTATTTCCACACAACAATACATTTTTTTTCAGTTGATGTAAATATGATTCAGTGCATAATTTTATTGTTGATTTCTCCATTTTTTGAAAGATGAAATTATTAACTAGTCTCTTTTGAAAAAAAAGTCATTTTTATCTATATCTTTTAATTTTATTTCACTAGAATTTCTTCTGAAAAGGCTATTCCCTCCCCTTTTAAAGCAAAGGGGGGAAAAAGAAAAGAGCAAGAGGAGAAAAAATAGTGAAGGCAATCAATACATCAATAGAGTCTCAAAATATATTCTATGTGATGCATCTGAGAACCCCTCTTCTTTGGAAAAGGAATGAGGTGAGGACGTTTTCTCATATCTTTTAAGTTGATGCTGTTCTTTGTAATTTTGAAAAGTTCAGTTTTAAATTTTTTGTGATTTGTCTTTTTACTTTCATTGCTTTAGTCATTATGGGTATTATTTCCTTGAGTCTGCTTACCGCATTGTGGACCACAACATCCCAATCTTTTCATAGTTCTCTGTAATCAGCATATCATTTGTTTCTCACAACACAGTAATATTCCATTTCATATAGGGACAATAATTTGTTTAACCATTTCCCAAACAACAGGCATCTACTTTGCCTCCTAATTCTTTGCTACCACAAAATAAATTTTTGTTACAAATATTTTGGAATATGTGGGAATATCCTTCTAATCAATGAATTTTTAAGAGAATTAGCCTAATAGTGAAGTCTCAAAGTAAAAGGGCATTTAAATTTTGGCCACTTTATTTACATAAATCCACTTTTTTTCCGAAGTGGTTTTACTGATTCATAACTCTATCAATAATACACTAGTATCCCTATCTTCCCACAACCTCTCTAAAATTGACAATTCAATCTTAGCGTTGTTTTGATGTATTTCTCTCAATATTAATGATTTGAAGATTTTAATACATAATTTTTTTAAAGAGAATGTAATGGAAGAAGGCTAAGGTGTGTTTTCCAGAGAATCATCAGATGTTTGGATTACTTCTTTATCCCTATCCCCAACACATCCATTCCAACCTTCTACTGGCTTTACAAAACACTTGTTAATTTCTAAACTACTTTCATGTATTGTTGTCTATTGAAGTAAATTGTGCTTATATTCATCCTGGATTAAATTTTGTGTGGCATTTGTATTTGCTTAGATTTATGGAACTTTTCATTCTATCTCCTTAAAGTTTTCAAGTAGAAAAGAAACACATATTAGTGGTTCTCCTTTAGTGAAAACCCTATGGGGGGGGGTTCTTTTTTTTAATTGGAGAATTGCAAATTTTAAATTTTACTTTATTTTTCCAATTCTATGCAAAGGTTGTTTTCAACATTAATCCATTTTTAAGTTTGACTTCCACATTTTTTTTCCTATCATCTTCCCGCCCCTCCCCTTTAGCATGGTGGTGAACAACCTTGTTAAAGTTGCACAGGTACATTCATGTCTAACATATTTCCATATTAGTCATGTTATGAAAGAGGAATTAAGACTAATGAGAAAGAAAGAAAAAATATGAAAGAAGTTTTAAAAAGTGAACATAGTATGCTTTGTTCTGAATTCAGAATTCATGGTTTTTTGTCTGGATGTGAATGGCATTGTTACCTATGGAGGTTATTGAAGATGATCCAAGGTGTTTAACAGCAACAATTCTTTGATGCCTTCTTAGGCAGCAAAAGCTGCCAAATCACATGCAAACATATTTTTTCACTGTGACAACAGGCATAAATATGTTTGCATTATAGGTTTATTTTGGTAATGATTCAAAACCATCATGATCTGACACACACTAATTTTGGCATTTGTGCAGTTACTATATCAGTTTGCTTCTGACTGAGCACATGTTCTTGCAATTTCTCAACATGGCATCAAATTGTTTTGACACATATTTGATAGGTGTATGACCCTGGGTAAGTCACTTTACCCTATTTGCAGTTTCTTCAGTTTTCTCATCTATAAAATTAGCCAGAACAGGAAACTCCACTCTATTAGCTTTGTCAGGAAAATCCCAAATGTAGTCACAAAGAATCAGATGTAACTGAAATGACTGAATAGCAATAATAGATTAATACAGCATTTGTAATAATCTAGTAGAGAAGTAAAAATATCATAACTAACTCTAAATTAGTTAAGTAGCTAAAGTTTTAAAAGTGAATTTTCATATCTCAGCGAGATAGTTTGTAAACTTCAGTCATTTTCCAGCTTTGTGTGAATAAATAAATTAGCTTTAGTTGTATTTTAAATCAAAATATACCAATGAAGAACCATATTTAATATTATTAGATTTGGAGTCAAAAATTGTAAACCTTTGTTCAAATGAAAAATTCACCATGAAAATTAAGTTTATGTCATTATTCCATTATGCGAATATTTTCCAAGTAGTAATTTATTTTATTAAATTTTATTTATATATTCAACATAATTTGTAAAATAAAAAATTAATGTGAAGTCTTGTAGATTATAGCAAACATGTCTTACTGATTGACTTCTTTTAATTCTTATGGAGCATACCACATAAAATATTTGCAATTATTTTATTTTTCTATTTTTAATTTTTATATAGTTTTAATAACCACAAAAAATAACATATAAATTTATAATTGTATGTTTTAAATCTCAATGTGCAAGTTGGGGGAGGAGCAAAAATTTATCATTGCACTTATTGTGAGTATTTAGTAAATGATCTAAAAGGATGTTATTAGTAATGCATTAAATTACCCCTGGGATTCATAACATATTCTTTGTTGTTGCAAGGGAATTGAAGAGCAAAAGCATGGGGAACGACAGAATCAGAGATCAAAATTTTCAAAACTTTTCAGAAATTTAAAGTGCACTATTTGTGTGACAAGAAGGCATTCTACTTAGATTAGAGAATTCAAAATTTCAGGATGTTGCACTATCTTCATTGACCACTAGATGGTAGCCTTACTTTTCTACATGACTCTTCAAAGCCTATTAAGATGTATATTTATGAACAAGTATTATTCCACATAAAGACTCAAATCCCATAACTTACACTGTTACACACTTTCTCAGTTACATACATAAGTATATATATATATTTATACTCTGAAATCCAATGACATAGAACCTGTACATGGGTCTGGGAAGGGATCTAGGAAGTATCTGAGATAACACTTTGTATTTTGGGACACCATGAGGTCTCTTTTTCTGGTACCTGGGACAGTCAGAGTAGTTCAGGTACTCATTCACCCTCAGCATTGCCAATTCTTGAGACTACTTGGGTAAGGAGCATCATATCATTTCCTAAGCAAGAAAGAGTTAACAAAGCTGATTTCATCTTTTCCACCAGGAACCAGGACCCCAGAGACCTTGATTGTTTTGAGATTTTTCCTCCTGAAACTCTAGGGAAAGGAATAAATGTTTTGTACTGTAATTTCTGATCTATTTATGCAATCTCTAACTCCTTTATCCTCTTGCCAAGGCCCTATGCCCATCTCAGAATCAGGGCTTAGTAAGTATTTGACTTCTGGGTGATTAAAGGGTACAGAAGCTGGAAAGAATTAATAGTGAACTTGACTTGTTTGAACTCAACCCTTCTATTCTCCCAGTCTAGGTCGCTATTTACTATACCTTCTAACTACTTCAGATTTACCCTCTGCTCAAAAATCTCCAGATTCCAGTCATTGGGAACCCATTAGGCTCTGGCAGAAAGGCTCCTCATGTTTAGATGATGAAGGAAATGAGACTAAATTACTTCAGAGTCATCGGTATCACTACTTTGTTTAGGAAGATCTAATTTTGCAGTCCAAGTATCTGGAAAGAGAATCCAATAATTAGACTTTAAAAGCAGTCCAAGTATCTGGAAAGAGAATCCAATAATTAGACTTTAAAAGAGTAGAAAAGCAGATGAAAGTTAAGAGATGTTGAAAGTCTGGATTAGAAGAGGGGGATGCTTAGAACATCATCAAAAGTCTGGCAAAGGATCCTGTGTCCACATCTGGATAGTGGCAATATGTGCGTGATCCTCACAAATTATGTCAATGTTATGATGGCTTTATGAATTGGAATAATATTGAGAATTTTAAATAATACACCATGAAGAAACCATAGGTTTTTCCTTTTCTAGTCTTAGAATCACTTCTCTTTTGACCATTGAGGATGTAGGGTGGATTTGATGATAAACCAAAGGCAGGAGGTACACAGGACTGATATGTTTGGACATGTAAACTCAATTATACATATTCATATGCAGACTAAACTAGGAGTCAATAACTTCATTAAAATTCCTGTCCAACTACCACTTCTCATTAGGTAAGTCAATGGCCTTGCTGCATTGATAGATACATAGATTGCTAAACCAGAAAGGAAAAGCAGAAATTTTGATACCCTATATTTTACAAGAGAAGAAAATGAGGTTTCAAATGATAAACTGACTCTTCTAGTGAAGGGAAAAAGAATGTTTGCTACATGCAGAGTTTCTCTCTTTTTTAAGTTTTTGCAGGACATTGGGGTTAAGTGACTTGCCCAAGGTCACATAGCTAAGTAATTACTATATGTCTGATACTGGATTTGAACTCAGACCTGCAGGCAGGAGGACCTCTACTGCATCACCTACCTACCCCAGAGTTCTCTTCTTGGAAAGAACTAATGAAACTGTTCTGCATCCTTCAAGTTTAGTCCCATTTTCCTGGGTTCCATATAAGAATCCCCTTCTATCATAGACATGTGTCAATTTTAGTTGCTCCATGAATGATACTATTCCATAGAAAGGCTGATAGAATAGACCTTGTCTCAACAATTCATTTTCTCATCACTTCTTAGTTGTGTTGAAATTGCAGGAGAAAAAATGATAGAGATAATTATGGGAATGTTAATTAATGCAGATCAGCCACTGAGCTCATTCATTTCAGGATAAGAGAAACTTAGACCTGGAATGGATTTCAGTTCATCTCATCCAACCTATACAAAGACAAGAATCTTTTCTGTAACAACCTTACAACTTACTCTGTAGCATTTGTTTAAAAATGATCTCTTGAGAAGGGGAGTCCACTACTTTCCAAATAGCTCTTTAACTCATTCTCTTGGATGGTTTTAATTATTAGGAAATAATTCTTTACATCAAAACCCAATTCCCACCTGTCTCTCCTAGTTTCATACTTTGGATCAAGCAGAATTAGGCTATTCTCCTTCCTACATGCCATCTATTCTTATAGTAGATGACTTTCATTTCACATTTATGTTCTGGTTTCAGACTAAGAGGGTGACATTTTCTTATGTTTACCCCAAATTCTGGGAAGATAACCTATTTGGAACTTATGAAATCATATATTTTAAGTCTTTTAAGTCATCATTTTACTTAGCAGAAGTGGGCTCTGGGCATCCCAGGTGGGAAGGGAACATTCACTGGTACATAGATGATTATGTTGAATGTATAAAAATGCTTGACCCTTTCAGAAATGAAAAAAAGAGCTCATAAAGACAGAAAGACAAAATACAGGAGAATAGTTAGATTTTTTCTACTGGAATAGAAGTTTGAAAGTTACTAAGAGGGTATTTTTATCTCTAAAAAAATTTCCTAAGTATCAGCACTATTTTTCAAAAAGGTAGAATTATTTGATAATGGGTTCCCCATGATTGGAATCTGGAGATTTTCTAAGCAGAGGGTAAATCTGAAGTAGTTAGAGGGTAACTCTAGATAATAAATAGAGATCTAGACTTAGAGAAAAGAAGGGTTGAGTTCAAATTCTGTTTCAAATACTGACCAACTGCCCAATCTTTGGGCAAGTCACTTAAACTTTCTCAGCCTCAGTTTTCTTATTTGTAACAAGAAATAATCGGGGTGTGCTGGGATCAGTTCAAAATGATCTAGAGACAATTATATGAGCATTTATACCATTCATTTTTGCCTGAACCAAATATATTTCTCTAAAATGAAAAATGCTTCCTTTTTTCTATATAGATAAGCAAAAATAAAGTGACAAATACCTTTCATTTATGTTGACCTTTTTGCATATTAAAAACTTCAAAAGTAAAATAAATTAGTTATTCCCAAATAAAGCTTATATTTTCCAAACAGCCTAGAAAAACCAGAGGGAGCAGAAATTTTAAGTGATTAATAAACAATGGAGAAATTTGACCCTCTCTCAAAAGAAAATAAGAATCATAATGATGATAACCAGCATTTATATAGTACTTTAAAGTTTGCAAAGCTCTATCTGGATATGATCTCAATTGAGCCTTTTTTCCAATAAGAGGAGAGAAGAAATGATTCAATTTAAAACTTCAATAAACATTTATTGTCAGGAACTGTGCAAAATGATATGAGAAAGAAAAAGAAAGTTACTTTCCTCAAGAAGCTTATGTATAGTGGGAGGAGATAGCATGCAAAAAAGGGAGAACAGATCACTGCCTTTTCCTTCCCTCAATCGCCTCCACTCCTCATTGAACTGCCTCTACTGGCTAAAATTCAATTGTCTGCTCTCCATAGTTCCACCATCATCTACCTCTTTTCTCTCTTGTTCCTTTGTTCCTAATTCTTCTGCCCACGAGTTCCTTGTTCAAAGGGTGATGAGAGGTGGATAAGTTTGGAAGTCTGGGTATTGTACAATAGATTATGACTCTCTCCTCAAGTCTCTTTGCCCATTCCATGTGTGAGCAAAGATAAAGTTGATTATGTTGGGGCATGACATGAAAAAAATGTAGAAAGTAAAAGTCAACACTCAGAGAAAGGGTGGCCTTGGAAGGAATCAATTTTTTTTATGCCTCCTCACTTTTCCTGACTCCACCCTGAGATGTCTCATTAGCATCCAAAGATCCAGAGCATGAGGAGCCAAGAAAAAAGTCCTGGAAATTGAGACCTATTTATATCCTGAAATCTTCCTGAAAATAGGTCCATTTGTGAAGTCAAAGAAAGTTTCAAGCTTCTGAGAAATATAAAAGGTGGGTTATTCACTCTTAAGATATAATTCTGCTCTCTCATCTCTAATGTCTCCATGAATTTCATGGCTTCTCATCACACTTGGGACTTTGCTTTACCAACCAATCCTTCTCTTAATAACGTGTGTGCATGTCTCTCTCTCTCTCTCTCTCTCTCTCTCTCTCTCTCTCTCTCTCTCTCTTGCTCTCTCTCCATATGCTGAATTTAAGCTAGTGCTTTAAGCTTTGTAAGGCACTTTATATAAGTAGGGAAACTAGATCTCTGATAGAATTGCTCTTGGAAAATCCTAAACGAGGAACCTCCTTCTCCCAAGGCAATTGGGAACTTTTTCTATAAGTTATTATTCTAAATACTGGCCTACTTAGATA
The DNA here is from genome assembly GCF_037893015.1 of Macrotis lagotis. Taxonomy (NCBI): domain Eukaryota; kingdom Metazoa; phylum Chordata; class Mammalia; order Peramelemorphia; family Peramelidae; genus Macrotis; species Macrotis lagotis. Next base: position 842,006,599 of record NC_133658.1, on the reverse strand, counting down.
ATAAGCAATTTGCCAAAAGTCATATGACAAATTTGCAACTTAGGAAGGACTTGAACCCAAGATTTCCTAGTTTCCAGACTTGCTCTCTAGTCAAATTGCCTAAATTACAAAGATGTTCCTAAAATCTTTTAAAGTACATACTTCGAGTATTATTATGAAATTAAGAAACTGAGGCACATAAAGTGAAAGGATTTCCCTAGTTTTAGAAATGGAATTAGAATAAAAATCTCACTCTTTCCCATATCTAATATTTGTTTTCTTACATCATACTGTGTTTTACAATGATCTCTTCCTCTCTACTTATAAATTTGCTCAGTTTTTTTCTTAGCCTAAATTTTACTTTTCCTTAAACTTGCTTTAATCCATGATCCTATCTCTTCATCTTCACTGAAAAACTTCTAAAAATGTATTACAACCTCACTACTTTCATTTCCTCAACACTCATGTATAAATCTTTTGCAATCTGGTTTCCACTCTTTCTGTCTCTATAGGGTACTCTTTGCAAAGTCATTGTTCATCAATTATTGTCTAATCCAATGATTAGGCTCTCATTTTCCTTAGCCTTTCTAAACTCATCTTCCTTAACCTTTACATACTATTTGTTCCAGTTGGCTATAATCTGATTCTTGAGACTCTCCTATCTTTTGTTTCTTCTTGTGACTATCAGACCATTAGTCTATCTTCCTTTCCCCATATAAGTTTTCACCTTTCTCCTTCCTCCAAAGATCTGTCAACTTTTTGCTCTTCTTTTTCTGCTTGTTCTCATTTGACAATTACATTTATTTCCTTGGGTTCAGTCATCACCATTATTCAAATGACTTGCAAATTTTTATCTGTAGACACATCCTCTCTCACTTGAAGCCTAATTGGAAGGAAAAAGGGAAAAAGAGAGAGAGAGAGAGAGAGAGAGAGAGAGAGAGAGAGAGAGAGAGAGAAAGGATAAAAGAAATTAAGTATTTATTAAATACTGAAGATATTCCAGGGAATGTGCCAAATGATTTACAAATATTATTTTATTTGATCCTCCAAAAAGCATATTGTATTTATTTTGAAAAATATTTCCCTTTATTTTTAAAATTTTAAATTCCAAATTTTCAACTGCCATCACTCTTTCACCCCTTGAGAAGGTAAATATGTTAAATTAATTCTAGCTTCAGTTAGTTCCACCGAAGTACTTTATATTTTGACTAGACCCAAGTATTTAATGTTACTCTAATTTGTCCTGCCCTTTCTCACTTCCCTATTCATGTATACTGTTCCCCTCCCTTTCCTGGAACTCATTCCCTCCACATCACCTCACATAAAAATTCTTTCTTCCAGTTCCAACTCATTAAACTTTCTTTTATGCCCAAATTGCAAGTAATCTCTCTCTGCTCAGCTTTCTCAAAGAACTTTGACAGATCATCCTTATTATTGATCATATAGTAGAAGTTATTTGTGTATATGTCTTAACATTCTAAATTACAAATTCCTTGAAAGCAGGAATTGTGTATTTTTCACATGAGACAAAATATATAAATTGCTTTGTATCCCTCAAAATAGTAGTTTCTAGATATAAACTATTATTATTCATAAACAACACATTAATGTCTTCATTAAAAGAACCCTGTAAATTATTTAGAAATCTTTTGCCTATTTTTCAGAAAAGACATTTAGGTTGTTTGAAATTAAGTGACTTTCAAATGATCATGCTAATCAGTGTCTGAGTTAAGATTGAAGCCCAGCTCTCTTAAATCCAACACTATATCTACTGCCTTTATCTCAGTACTTCCTTTGTGTGGTACTTTGTATGGATTTATTAAATAATGAAATTTTGAATTTTATTGGCAGTAACTAGGCCAGTGAAATACTACATGCGATTAATAAAATATGCAGAAAGTTGTAGTTCACATAAAAATAACATCCTGATTGAATATTTTTATGCTTTTCCTATGTGTAGTCCTGTTGAACAAAAACTATAGACACTTTACTGGGTCATTTGAGTTACCATCACTAAAGGAATAAATATTGTGCCCTTTGGTCTCTCCCACAGTTCACCTCCTTGATGGGCCATAAACACATCTTCTATCCAGTCTTCTATTAAAGTTGCACAAATCTCTATCTACGTAGTGGGAACAAACTGGAAAATACATATAAGTCTTAAATGACTGGGATATAAATATGATCAGATTATGACGCTATAAAGTTCTGTAAGTTATGATTTAGCTAACTCTACAATCCCTTTCCCTTCCCTCATTATAATTTGCCAACTACTGCGTGGTCATACCACTTACTCTCAATCCCACAATCTATGGAATAAACATAAAACAGATAGGAACAAAAGATTCTTTTTGTTCTCTACAAAGAGGTTAGTGATATAGGCCTAGGAATAGGATAAAAGTTAAAACAACTCAATGGCATTATGCAAAAGAGTAAACTTGAAGCTCATGACCAAGAAAGAATAATTTAATGCTTTTAGGCTCTGCATGTATATATATATATATATATATATATATATATATATATATATATATATATACAGCACAACTATGACATTCAGCTATTTCCAGCTTTACAGATAAATATGACTTCTCAGTTCCATTTAGATCTTTTCTTTCAGATTTCTCTGACTTAAGAGTCTCAATTCTGCCTCATATCATCTGGGTAACCTTGGAAAAGTAATTTCATGTCTCTAGGCTTCAATTTTCTCCTCTATAACATGAAGGATTTAGACTAGATGATGTCTAAAGTTTCAGCTTTCAATCTAGGATCTTATAATCCTACACAAATTTAGCTTGAAATCAATGCCTCAGTTAAATTATTGTTAGGTTCCTCCCATCTCTAATATGATGTTATATCTAATAATGCAAAGTAATCTTGAAAAAAGCATCACTGCCTGATCATTATGTGAAATGGTTAAGTATAATGCATACTATCTATCTACAAATCTAACTAATCTATCACAAAATATTTTCGAAGAGCTCATCTGAAAAACCAAGGGGAATGCTAAGGGAAGAGACCCTGTAGTTGCTTTCCTAGGGTTAGTCAAGAGAGTTTATTCAGTGAATTTCTAGCTGATGTGGCAAATAGAATAGGTATAATTTACAGGGAAGGGCTTCTTTGGGAAAGGGAATAATTATGGAGAATGCTTAGTGGCTCAGTACATGCTAATGATCAGTAATCAATTTGTCCTTAGCATTCAAGAACCATCTGATTCCAGAAAACAATGACCCAAATCAACATGAGCAACTTCAATTCAGCCCCCTTCACTTTGATGGGCATTCCAGGGCTAGAAGAGTTTCATTTCTGGATTAGTATCCCTTTCTGTATCATATACCTTGTGGCCATTGCAGGTAACTCCATCTTGCTGTATCTCATCACCATGGAGCATAGCCTGCATGCACCCATGTTCTACTTTCTAGCTATGTTAGCAGTCACAGATCTTGTCTTATCTACCACATGTGTCCCCAAAACCCTCAGTATATTTTGGTTTGGCCCTCAGGAAATTGCCTTCCCCAGCTGCCTCACTCAGCTATTTTTCCTTCACTACAGCTTTGTCCTGGACTCAGCCATCTTGTTGGCAATGGCATTTGACCGCTATGTGGCAATCTGTTCCCCTCTCAGATATACAACTATTCTGACCCCCAAAGTTATTGTCAAGATTATGGTGGGCATCTCCTTCAGGAGCTTCTGTGTTTTTGTCCCATGTGTTTTTCTGGTAAAGAGACTGCCTTTCTGCCGGACACACATTATCCATCACACATACTGTGAACACATAGGGGTGGCCCGACTTTCTTGTGCTGACATCTCCATTAATATCTGGTATGGTTTTTCTGTGCCCATTATGACCGTAATTACAGATGTAGTATTCATTGGCATCTCCTACACACTTATTCTTAAAGCTGTTTTTCATCTCCCATCTCGCAATGCTCGTCAGAAGGCTCTAAGCACCTGTGGCTCCCATGTCTGTGTTATCCTTATGTTCTACATACCAGCCTTCTTCTCTATCCTAGCCCACCGCTTTGGGCACAATGTTTCTCTCACTTTCCACATTATGTTTGCCAACCTCTATGTGGTCATCCCACCTGCTCTCAACCCAATTGTTTATGGAGTGAAGACAAAACAGATAAGGGACAAAATCTTCCTCTTGTTCTCTACAAAGAGTACAGAGTAACATGGAATTGAGGGCAGAGAAAAGGTGGGGGGGAGGGAACGATGGAATCTATGTGTTAAAGTCAAAGACTCAGTTTGTGACTGGGAAATATAGAAGACATGTTTCCATGCTTCAAGAATCTATGATTTCATTGGTATGGTTACGCTTTCCACTCTTGCAGATCACAATTCTTTAGTAACTTAGAAGATGGTCTTTAACAGTGGTTGTGGTTGAAAGAATTGTTGTCTTACAAGCAATCTTCCATGAAATCAGACTGGTCCTAAAATGATAGATCCACAATCTACCATCAGTCTTTGCCCCTTCTTATGAACTCTCAGAAGATGTGCATTGCTAAAATAATCATCATGATCCAAAAGTCACCTCCATTTCATAATATATCATGAGAGTAATAATTTAAGGAGCCTCACAAGGAATGACAACAGAATACTTGATTTAAAATTTTAGATATCCCCTATAATGGACTTTGGGAGCAAGTCCATCTCCCTCATCAAACAAATGAGGAAACTAAGACACAGAGAATTTACGTAGTTTACACAGAGTCACAGAACTGGTAAAAGCATGGATAGATCACGACACTTGGAGTAAGGAAGATGGATTTACTTATTAACAATGGGACTTTAAGTTAATTGTATAATCTCTCTATGCTTTCCTTCTCCCTCCTTAAAAGAAAGACATTGTATTTGATAGTCTGAGAGTTCCCTTTTAACTTCATAACACATCACACACATGCCTCTGGTACATATATTTTGAGTAGTAATTCACTGAAAGGGTGGATATTTCTTAAATCTCTAAAGGAAAAATATTTAGGACTGGTTTCTCAGAAGAAATAAATTAATGGTTTTGATTCAAAAGTATTATACTATAGGAGACCTAATTAGTTCATTTATCTAGTCATTACAACAAAGTGTATAACTCTGTCACAATAGGAAAATATAATTGCGGTTTGCCTCATTTTGAAGACCAATAACATTACAGGATGTTGCCTTGACTTGTGCATTAATTAGATTTAAGGGAGACATAATTGCACAAAATGCTAGTATCACTGTCTCTTTCAGAGTTATCAATATACAATTGAAAGACAAAAAGTCAGGATACCTGGAAAAGGCCTGGGATGCAGTGGATGACCTTAGCATCTTTGATGCCTAGTCAAACTCAAAGCATTCCACAACACCTGCTTAGGAAACCTTGATGGTTGTTAGAATAGATTGTCTTCATTCACCCAATCTGACATCTCATAGTTCTTCATAATCAGTCTGAGAAATATAAAGAGACACAAATCTTGTCACCCAATCTGACATCTCATAGTTCTTCATAATCAGTCTGAGAAATATAAAGAGACACAAATCTTGCTTTAAAATCAACTTTTCTTGTTAATTATCCCCAATATGATACTAGCAAGATGATTTTTTAAATCCAAATATATGATTTTACATTTGATCTTGTCAAATTCACTAATAAATTTGGCTCAATTTTCTAGTTTACTAATATATTTTATGTATCTGATTATGTCTGATATACTAGCTATCCTAGTTTTGGCTGAAATTTTGGATAGGTATGTATCTTTAATAGTTTCATCTAAGTCACTAATTTCAAAAAATAAAAAGAATTAACAACAAAGAGCTACTCATAGATCTCTGGGACACTCCACTAAAGGCCTACATAATGTTGACATAGCCCCATAAGTGACTTACTCTGTGGATCAAACCATTCAATCAGTTCATTATACTGGCCAGATCTCTTCATCTTATTTATAAAGACAACATGAGAGACAATGTAAAAATGATTAACTGAAATCTAGGCAAATATATCTGAGCAGTTTCCTTTCCTACTATTCTGGTAACCATGTCAGAAGAGGAATCATGATTGATTTGTCGTAACTTGGTCTTGATATTTTTAATTTGAACCTCAGTTTTCTGATTCTGTATCTAATACACTTTCCGTCATGTTACATTAGTTCTTCTACATTATTCTCTACTTAGCAGCTTCTCTCTGAAGACATATGTCCTAAGGAAAACTTCCCTATGAAGAGAAATTAACAAAGTTCATTGTCAGACCTGGTTTTTGTACTTGATATTTTCTGAGAGATAAGAATAACACCTTTTTCATTGCATCTCATTATCAAAGAATAAATATGTTGAACTCTGAGACTTTGGTCTTGAATATCTTTTGTTCTTATTAAGCTATCTGACAATTTCTCATGGCCTCTATTCATCAGTGAAATAAGGAAGGAAAACTAGGTGATCTCGAAAGTGATTTTGACCTTCCATCTTGTAAATTTAAGAATCCTATGGGTGGATGACAGCTCTCTGGCATGAAAAAAAAAATTTGCTTTTGACCAACAAGATTCTGGATTTTAACTATTTGGAGTTTCATTCTAGAAGATAGAATTTTTATAAAGGGTTGGGAGTTGGGTTCAGTGCGGGGATGTTGAGGAATGTTATCTCTGATTTTTTTTTTCTGAGGCTACTATCATCCAATTAACCTGATTTGAAAATAAAATCTTCTGGAACCTAGATACAATAGATATCATTTATAACTCAACTCTCTATATAATACCTAAGTTCTACATTCTCCTATTTAGAATATTCATATGATTACAATTGCAGTGCCATATTGCCCAAAAATATTTAGAAAGCTATTTCAGGTTAGAGGCATTTTATAGGTCAGCAGTAATTCGCAACTATAGACCATGAGTTCCCATCACTGTGCTTTCTTTTGTTGCGCCTACTAGAGATCACAGTAATTCTAAGCAAAAGATGCTTAATAAAAATGCTTGATATTTTGGCATAATAGCAAAATAGGTGACAAGAAAGATTCCAGGATGTTACAAAAATGTTACTTCTGTTTTAAATTCTCTAAGTATAGCCAGTACACAAAGTACTAAACCTAAAGGTTTCCATGTTAGTGATCATACATACATGTAGGGAACACATGGCTAAGAAATATATGTGAAGTGATACAACACATAAGAGACAAATGTAGCCAGGGAACATACTACAGAGCTGCTAATATCATTGTATTGTTCTCTGCTGGGCTTTGTTCTCTACTATGCTTCCTTACTATTATTTTCTGTTCTTCAGATATGATATACTGCATAGCTTCCAATTTTATCACTCAATAGAAACTTGTCTCTACTGGGTCATTAAAAATATTTCAATTCACAGATTAGATGATCTTTCCTAAATCTAATCCTTCTCAGTCTCTCTATTTCATTTGACTTCTGTAGGGGACAAGGCATTGGATGAAAATTTAGCAAAAATTATCTTCAAGGCCCATCACAGACATTTCTAATGTTTGTGAAACCTAAACAAGATACTTAACCGTTCTGGGCCTCTATTTCCTTTTCCTTGAAATGAGAAGATTGGACTTGATGGACTATGGTTCCTTATAGGTCTAAAACTATGATTCTATAAGCCTAGAATCTTTTTATCCAGATACTATTTACTGCCTGGGTTTGGAGTTTTATCTGATTTTTGTTTGTTGGTTGGTTGGTTTTGTTTTGCTACTGTTTCTTCCCAACAAGTCATTTATTAGCCCATCAGAGTCTAGGCAGTATGGACATTTGCCATTTACCTTGACCTTATTAACTATACCCATCAGGAACAGCAATTGTTCAGACCTATACATCAACCCAAGGAAGTTAAAACAATTATTAAATTAATATCAAAGGGAATTTGACTTGACTTCAAGCATCTGTTTTCTGATGGTATGACTCCAATGAGAGATAGGGAAGTTTTGGGAATCCTAGATAGATAGCTGAGCCTGGAGTCAGGAGGATCTGAGTTTAAATCTATTCTCAAATGCTTACTGAACTTGTATGATCCTGGACAAGTACAATAATCTCCCTTTGCTTCACTTTTCACATTTACGAAATGAAGATAACAATATCACATGCCGCCCCCCCCCCAGGTTCAAATGAGATAATTGTCAAGTACGTAGAATAATGTATTATTGTTGTTGTCGTTATTGATTAGGATCTTCTTCTACTCTATGGATCAGATAGAAAAGCTTCAAGGATCTTCACCCTTGAGCTAATCATTTCTTTTCAATTTTTGATAAAGGAATTAGAGTCTCAAATCTTGTGAGTTTTGAAAGTTCAGGAGAGAGAGAGCATTCTGGGATTCTAAGAAACTGAGTTTTATAGATTGTTCAGTATCAGTTTTTAAAGGAGCAGGGAATGACTTTCAGTAATGAGTGTTAGGAGTCAGCCCAATAATGGTTGTGACAAGGATTCATCTGGCAACACTGAGGACTAATGTTATGTAGAAATTGAGCTAAGTTTAAGCTCACTCTCTCTAGAGACATAAGGGAGAATATGTTCCTAACATGTTGAGGGAAATTCTTACATCTGCTATTTCTATATTTTCAAAAGAAAAATCTCTTTGTAAAAGTTCATTTAATGCTTAGTTGGAATTAAAAACTGAAAACTAGTCACTGGCACCTAACAATCAACCGAGGCTCCAATTAGTTATGGTCTTTTTTTAAAATTTTATTTAAGGCAATGGAGTTCAGTGAGTTGTCCGAGGTCATACATCTAGGCAATTATTAAGTGTTTGTGCTCACATTTGAACTCAGGTATTCCTGGCTCTAGGGCTGGTGCTCTATCCAGTGCACCACCTAGCTGCCCTTTTTTTATGGTATTTTAGAACTGGGTGGGACAGATGAAAAAGCCTTTGTCTGGGAGAATGGACAAGAGCACATTTACTACATTCCTGCTTTCAAAATATGTACCATGGTGCATGCCGCTGCCCAGAGAAGAACTAGAAAAAATTTGCTATGAAGTGAGAAAAAAGTAAAACAAAAGCAATAAATTTCACAACATTTAGATCTGTCAAAAACTTAAGTGAGGTACCTCAAAGGGTAGTTATTGAAGGTCTTCTATAAAAGTATTATTCCTTATTCTTGAGTCTCCTAGAGGAGGGATATGAGTGATTCTGCTTCAGGTGGGGCTAAAACTAGATACATAATTATGTCTCTTCTCATTCTAGGATTCCATAATTCTAGATCTTTGGCTAGTGGGAGTAGTCAAGGGGAGAGGGCTGCTTCATGAAAGAGGTCAGACTTGAAATTAATTGTGAAGCAATACTCTGATTTAGGAAAATTGGAAAATTAGAGAAGAGAGAAGACTCAGTTTTGGAGAATAGTATCAGGAAAGAATATATATACATATATATATATATATATATATATATATATATACAGAGAGAGAGAGAGAGAGAGAGAGAGAGAGAGAGAGAGAGAGAGAGAGAGAGAGAGAGAAGAAAGAGAGAGAGATCATTTAGGCTAGAAGGTGAATAGAGGGGGTCATGTGGAAATGAAGCCAGAACAGACTCCCTTGGGTTGACTAATATGGAATTTCTTGCTCTCTCTCTAACTTTTGCCTCACAGCTGCCTAGATCAGTACTCAGATGGCCATAACTCACGGTCAATCATCCAAGGGCTCAAGTACGTGTTTTCCATTTTCCAGGAAATAGCTAATAGGGTATGTTTGGCTAAACATGTTTCATTGAATTATCTTTATATGTTTATCTATCTATCTGTGTATATATATATACATTTATATATATATGAATATATGGATGTGGATGTGTATAAGTGTAATTATATGTTCATATATATATATGTGTGTGTGTGTGTGTGTGTGTGTGTGTGTGTGACCTATTGTCCTATAGGATTTACACACGTAAATTTGGATAGTCTACCCCCAAAACATCATCATCATCATCATCATCATCATCATCATCATTATCATCTTATCACATAATCTCCAAACCCCATGAAAAAGAGATTTTCCAAATACAGAGAATTAACTGGTCAGAGCAAAGTGTGGGGGAAAAGAATGAGGTTTCAATAATCTCAGTGTGCCACTGAGGATCTTGAATGAAAGAATGAAACATAAACACTTTACCAAGCATTGAGGACATCGATAGGAAAATGAGATAATCCCTGCTCTTAAGGAGCTCTCACCTTAACCAGGAAGACAAAACACATAGAAGGTGTCAGCTACAAGTCAGATAGAGAAATCCCATGGATCTTGGGCTGCAGCAGCAAAGCAGGCGTGAATTCAGATGTCTTCAGTGAGACCAACTTCTAAAAGCAATTATTTTCTCTACAATAATCCACATAACACTGAATGAAAATAAAAAAATGAAAATAAGAATACCAGCTTTTCCCAGGATTGTTCCTGTCTGAAGGCCACTGAAAAAACTTAAAAGAATAAGATGATGGTGGGAATAATGATGATGACAATGATGAAATAATAATAAAGTGGCTTATATTTATACAGTGCATTAAGGTTTGCAGTGTACTTTTATTTATTACTTTAATTCTCATAGCAACTCTATTAGGCAGGTGCTCATGTACATAAATACATAGAGGAAACATGCAAATGAACACACTAACATAAACATATGCATGGAAATATTTCATTTACATATTGCCACATATAAACTCAAATACAAATCACACACCAGCACATGAAAACATATTACACATACCCTCAAAAACAGGAACGAGCCCTGAGTTTGAAGTCAGAAATACTGAGTTTGAATTATGACTCTTGTGTTATCTGGGACAAGATGTCTTACCTCAGAACACCTAGGTGGCAGAGTGAATAGGGCACTGACTCTGTAGTCAGGAGAATCTGAGTTCAAATACAGACTACGATATTTGACACTTCCTAAGTGTTTGACTCTGGGCAAGTTATATAACTTTATCTTTAAAATGAGAAGATTTGGGGGAATGGCTAAACAGGTTGTAGTATATATGATCATACTGGAAAACTACTGTACTATAAGAAATTCCAAGTAGACTAATTTCAGGAAATCTGGAATGATACATACTGATACGAAAGTTAAGTGAGTAGAATTGAGAGAATGTTATGCATACTAAAAACGATAATATACTATGATCAACTATAAATGATTTAGCTATTCTTAGCAATACAAGGATCCAAGACTTCTAAAGGAATCATAACGAAAAATGCTATCCACTTCCAGAGAAAGAACTGATGAATTTTGAATGTAGATTTGAATGTAGATTTATGCATATCTTTTTTTTCACTTTATTTATGTGGGGGGGTTTGATGTCTTCTTTTACAATATTACTAATGTAGAAATATGTTTTGCATGATGGCACACATAAACGATGTCAAATTGTTCACAATTTCAAGGAAGGAGATGAGGGGAGGGAGAGAATTTGGAACTTAAATTATTAAAAAATGAAGAGTTTTGTGCAAGATGTCAGTTTATTATCTAAATCCTTGACTCTTTTGGAAATATACTGCTATGCTTTCTGATACTGATGCCCAAACATAATTTTGGAGTCTAAGGAAAAGTCAAAATATTTAGTCAGCACCCACAATTTAGGAATATCTAAAGCAGTTTCTTCAGGATGTTGATGACAGATTCTGCTCCAACCAATCCATCTCAGTGATGCAGTTATTTCTACCCTTTGGTTCCTTTAAGCCATAATAGATGTAGCATCTATTTAGGCAACAAAACAGTTAATTTTTTCTGATTTCATATGGTCTAAACTCCCTGGGGTGTCAAGGGACATAATTGACTCTGCACTAATGAATCCATTTTCATATTTCATGGAATAATAAAGGATAAACAGCTCATATCTGCCCACTCATTCAAGTATAGATATCTGCTCCATCCACATACACATTCTCTGAGTTTGTACTACGACTAGGTCCTAGTGGGTAAGTGCTATTAGATAGTACAAAAGTCTAAAAGCAGAGTAAGACAGTTTTAAGAACAACTTTGAGTGACTAAAGTATTTTGACTATTATAAATGCCAAAATGAACTAGAGAGGACATATGAAGGAAGACACTATCTGAATCCAGAGAAAGAATTGATAGTAGTATGAATAGAATGATTTTTGTACTTGTATCAAATGATAGGTTTTTTTTTTTTCTGGAAGGGAAGGAAAGAAGAAAAGGAATAAAAGAAAATCACATGATAACTATTTTATACTTAAAGGGAATAGCAAGTTACACATAATAATTTGCTGTTTCATATAGAATCATCTTTTTTCTTCTATGTTTTTGAAATGTTTTATTTTTTAAGTTCAAAAAAAAATAAACACATTTAAAAAAAGAGCTACCATTTAGGCTAGTTTGGGGGCAAGTCCCTGTGGGGATGAGAGGGAAATGAGAGGAGATAGAACTTGAAGGTTAACTTCAAGTTCAACTGATCTTGACTTCTTTTTTGAGATCAGTATTCCAGAGAAACATCTGTGTCATGAGCAAAGAGAACAGAGAAGAGAACAAGGAAGTCCCACTGAAAGGAGACTCAGACTCTTAACTATATACTAAGAAGGAGCCAGGATTGAACAGGATAAGGAGAGATCCAACTCACTTGGCATTAGTCCAGTGGACTGGGATGACAACTTTATTCTGCTATTAGTTCTCTGCCTAACTTTGAACAAATTTCATCTGTAAAATGAAGCAATTAAATTAATTTTTTTGATCCCTTCTATTAGCTCTAAACTATATATGCATATATATATATATTATATCCGTGTGTTCATATGTGTGTGTATGTATGATGTGTGCAAGGGAATAAGGGAATGCTGGTAAATTTTTAACAGTTCCCAAAGAAAAATAATTGCACATCCAGTACAACTTTAATTTGCACTAATTTTTCCCTCCATGGTTTTCTGAAGTCTAGTAATCAATAAAACAGTAAATCAAGTCCTTCTGATTTCTGAGAATTTTAACCACTGGTTCTCTTAAACAGGTTAGAAGGGCATCCAGTATGCCCTTTCAGATGCCTAACTGACACATTCTAGCTGGGTAACCTCAGATTGGGCACAACCTCTCATGAATCTAGATGATTTTCTCATGAACATAAACCATAGAGTAGGTGACAATGTTGATAGCACTTACTGGGATCTTTCCCATCTCAAAGGTCTAATCCTTCTCCTTTTTGTAACATTATCCCTGAGCAGAGGGTAATGAAAAGAATTTAAAGATCATTTAATCCAATTGTTTTTCCTGTAGGGGCAAAAAGCAAAAAATAAAGAGGAAACCTATGGAGTTGAAATAATTTACTTAAGGTCACTAAGGCATTAATTAGCAGAGCCATGAGTCAAAATGAGTATCTTTTATTCAGGATCAAGTTCTCTTTTTGCTATTTCGTGAGACTCCTTCTAAATCAAGATGTCCTAATTCACCCAAAGAAGAGCAATAAGCATGTTTATCCAGTTCCAAGACCTGGAAAACAAGTCATTATCTTCCTCCAAAATCACTTTCCTTTTCTTAACATCCCTATTACTGCTCAGGGTACTATAATTTTTCCATCACCGAGTATCACAACCTATTGATCCTATCACCCTTATATTATTTCATCCCCCAAAGTATTTTTAATCAGTTGTCATATCATAGAGATCTTTCTTCAGAATTTCTCTTATATCCCCATATTCCTCCTTCTCTCGAATTTTGCCACAACTTTGGTGCAGGCCATCATTGCTTCATGAGCTATTGTACTTCAGTAGTTCTGGTAACCTCTTACTCAAACCCAATTCATGTACATGTCATGACAGCATCTCTCTTATGTCATGATCTTCTTTGAGAACAAAGGACAAACAACTTCAGAACCCTTCATGATGACTTGCCTTTCCTAAATCTCCTGACTCCAGTCCATCCTTCTCCCAGATATCAGAATTAACTTCTTAAAAACCAGGTCTGACCTTATCACTCTCCCCCTCTCAAGCCATTCAATAAGCTCCAGTGTCTCCCTATTATCTATAGGATCAATCATAAACTCCTCCCTTTGTTATTAAAACCCAGACTCTTTCTTTCCTTCTTCCCTTCCATATACTATTCATACAATCTGGTAATACTTTCCTTCCTTGCACAAGACATCACATCTCTAGTTATGCTTCATGACTGTAATGTTTTTTCTTATTTCTACTTCTTATTTTAAAGACATTCTTCAAGACACAGATTAAATTCCACTTTATACAAGAAGTCTTTCCCACTCATCCTTAATAATGCAATATGTTTTCCCTCAGTTGATAATTTTCCATTGATCCTATATATGTATGTGTGAGTGTGTGTGTGTGTGTACATATAATTTCTATTTCAAGGTTGTCTGTATGTTGTCTATTCCATTAGATTTTTGAACTCCTTGAGAGTACATGGGACATAATTGGTCTTTAATAAATACTTACTGAACTGGCTTAAAGGTTGATTGAATGCATCAGAGATATTTAGTCTGGGGAAGAGATTAAGGAGAAATGCTAGAGCTGTGATATTTTAAACACTTGAAGAAATGTCATTAAGAACAACGATTAAATTTGTTCTTCTAGGAACAAGTTGAGGGCAGGAAAAAGAGAGGAGTTAAAGAGACAGAAAGATTAAAATGGGGGGGGGACATCCTATTAAATCATGTTATCCAAAGATGGAATGGATTGCGTAAGGAAATTATGAGTTTCGTATTACTGGAGGGCTGATAGCTATGACTGGATAAGCATTTATTAAGAGCATTTTAATGGGGAGCCTAGATGGTGCAGTGGATAGAACACCAGGTCTGGAGTCAAGAGGACCTGAATTCAAATCCAGCCTCAGATACTTAACAATTACCTAGCTATGTGACCTTGGGCAAGTCACTTAAGCCTCCCAATGCCTTGAAAAGACCAAAAAATGAAAAAACAGAGTATTTTAAGTAGCTTTTCAGGGTTGGATTAAATTACCTCCAAGAAGGCTTCCAACTCTTTAAAAAATGTTTAGCATTTTATTTCTCCCAAATTGTATGTAAAACCAATTTTTACACATTTTAAAAACTTTTAGATCCAGATTCTTGCCCTCCCTCCCTCCCCATCCCTCCCTCCCCATCTCTCTTATTGAGAAGTAAAAAATTCAACATAGGTTATAAATGTGTACTCATGCAAAACTTATTTCTATAATAGTTATGGTTGTGAAAGAAAACAGACAAAAACCAAACAACTCAAGAAAAATAAAGGAATAAAATATGCTTTAATCTGTATACAATCAATAACAGTTCTTTAGGGATGAATAACATTTTTCATAATGATTTCTTCTGGATGAGACTTGGATCACTGTATTACTGAGAACAGATGACATCCCAGCTAATCGTCTTGCTATATTGCTATTACTTTGTACATGATCCATTTCATTTTGCATCATCCCATGGAAGACTTTTCAGGATTTTCTGAGAGAACCTTACTCATAAATCCTTATAAAACAATAGTATTCTATCACAATCAAATAGCATAATTTTTTTCAGCTCAAAATGATGGGCAAAGCCTTAATTGCCAAAGCTTTCCCACTAGA
This sequence comes from Macrotis lagotis, assembly GCF_037893015.1. NCBI lineage: Eukaryota > Metazoa > Chordata > Mammalia > Peramelemorphia > Peramelidae > Macrotis > Macrotis lagotis. Next base: position 841,991,143 of record NC_133658.1, on the reverse strand, counting down.
AAATAACTGCTATAAACATTTGTGTGTGTGTGTGTGTGTGTGTGTGTGTGTGTGTGTGTGTGTGTGTGTATGCCTTTTTTTCCTCTTTTTTGGGTACAGAACTAGTAGTGGATTTCCAGATTGCTCAAAAGAATACTTGAATCAATTCACAACTCTACCAATAATGCATTAATCTCTCATTTTTCCTACATTTCATCTAACATTGATTGTTTCTCCTTTCTGTCCTATTGGCCAATCCAATGGGTATGATATAGTACTTCAGAATTGTTTTAATTTGTTTTTCTCTAATCAATAATTATTTAGTGTATTTTTATATGGCTATAGGGAGTTTTGATTGCTTCATGTGAAAACTGTTCATATTTTTGATAATTAATCTGGGAGTTTTCATTTTGAAATGGAAAGGTGGTGATCAGTGGATACTTTATTTTGCCCTCTGGGTCTAATATATCAGGGCAGTTTTCTTTAATAATTTCTTAATATATTTAGTATTAGATTTTTCTTATTATCATGGCTTTCAGGTAATAAAATAATACTTATCTCTTCTGGATCAATTGTCTCAAGTCAGTTGGTTTTCCAAAGGGAAATTTAACATTTTCTTCTATTTTTAAAAAAAAATGTTTTGATTTTGCTTTATAATATCTTATTGTATCATAGTTATTAACTTCAACTTGCACAGCAGCTAGGTGGTGCATTGAATAGAGCACTGACCTTATAGTCAGGAGGACAGGTGTTCAATTTAGTTTCAGACACTTGACATTAGCTCTTTGACCTTAGACAAGTCACTTAACCCTGACTGCCTCCAATCCAGGGTTAACTCCAGTCATCCTGATTCTTATGTGGTCACTGGATCCAGATGGCTCTAGAAGAGAAAGTGAGACTGGTGACTTAGCGTATTATTCTCCTCACTGAAGTCCAATTCAAATGCTTGTAATGTTAGTAATGTTATAAAGTTCTCTGATGTCAAGATCTTTGAGAATGCAGGTCAAACATCATCATTATCATCCACTCACACAATTCCAAATTTTAAGGAATTATTTTCTTCAATAAGTTTTTGTATTTCCTTTTCTTTTGGCAAACTCTTTTTCAGGGAGTTATTTTCCTTAGTAAATATTTATATAAATTTTCCCTACATTTGATGATTTTTTTCATTTCAATTCTTTACTCAATTTTTCTTCTCTGTTTTTTTTTTGTTTTTGCAAGGCAATTGCCCAAGATCACATAGCTAGGTAATTATTAATTGTCTAAGGCAGGATTTGAACTTAGGTCCTTCTGACTCTAGTTTGGTGCTGTATCCACTGCATTACTTAGCTATCCTGTATTCACATTTCTGTTACCTGCTATGACTTACAAAGTACCTTGTATCCATCATTTCCATTGATTTTCCCAATAACCTTGTGAGATAATTAATCCATTTTATTAATGAGCAAATAGAGTGTGAAAGATTTAAAGGGCTTGACAAAGGTCAATGAACTAGTAAATATCTGAGGCAAGATTTGAACCTAGGCCTTAGCTAAGTATTAAGTGTCTGAAACGACACTTGAACTCAGGTCTCCTGACTCCAGGACCAGTGCCCTATCTACTGTGCCACCTAAGTGGACCCTTCTGATTTAGGTTTTAAACTACTTTAAAAAGCTCTTCCAAGAATTCTACTTGAACTTCAGACAAAATTACATTTTTCTTTGAGGTTTCATATAAAGTCATTTTATCATTATTGTCCTCTTCTAAATTTATCCCTTGGTTCTCCTTGTCATTATAGAACCTTTCTGTATTCAGTGTTTTTTTTTTTTTGCAGGTCTGTTTTTTGCTCTTTTTTTAGGTTTTTTTTTTTTTTTTTTTTGCAAGGCAAATGGGGTTAAGTGGCTTGCTCAAGGCCACACAGCTAGGTAATTATTAAGTGTCAGAGACCTGATTTGAACCCCAGGTACTCCTGACTCCAAGGCCAGTGCTTTATCCACTACGCCACCTAGCCGCCCCTCATTTTTTTAACTTTTTTGTGCCATACTTTTTTGTGACTTGCTATTCTTATGTCCTGGTCCTATACTGTTTCAAACTTTTTGTGCTGGGACTCAAGGTCTTAATAGTGACTTTTACTGGGCTTCAAGGCTTAGCTGCTTGTTTTCTCAGGCATGTACTGTAGTGGGAGGTCTCACAGTTGGCTTTTCCTAAGTGTGGGCTTTAACTGCTGCCTTACTCCAGAGATGAGACCTTTCTGTTGGGCTGCTAATGGAAACAGGGCTTTTCTGCTAGCAGACCCTGGAAAAGTAATCTAGTTGCTGATCTGCCCAAGGGTGGGCCCCTGCTGCTTAGTTGCTATGGAAATGGGGTCTCTTTGCTATCAAGGGTCCCCCTATTGGTTAAGCTCAGGGAGGGGCAATGGGGTCAAGGCCTTGCTGGTGACTTGTGCTGAAAGTGGAGTCACTGAAGTGCTATGCTGCCCAGACTGCTCACTTCCCTGGGGGACCTCACTGGTGGGTTACTTTAGGTTTGGAACCTTGCTACTGGCCTCCTGTTGTGAGACTGGTTGCTGATTCTGCTCTTGGGCCTCCCTTCTTCCAACCCCAGTAAGTCAGACTTTTTCTGTGGTACTGGTAAGCTGCCTCACTGCTCTTAATTATGAGGCAGTCTTAAAGTTATTTGGAGGGGGATTTTTGAGGGCTTCAGTGTGTTCCTTCCTCACTCTACCAAACCTGGCATCTGGAAGTCTCAATTCTGCTTCTCTTTAAGGGACTTTTATTTCTTTTTTACCATTTGATCAATTTTGGTTTTTATGGTATTATTTCTTGAGTATTTTTTACCAACTTCTTCACCATTCTTGCATTGCTCTCATTTTCATCTCCAATTTTTCCTCAACTTCTCTGATTTCCAAAATCATTTATTAAACTCTTCCAGGAATTGTTTTTGGGCCTAAGACCAATTCATATTTTTCTTTCAGGTTTTGGACATAATCATTTTGACATTTTGTCCTCTTCTGAATGTTTTTCCCCTTGCCTGTTACCATAGCAACTTACCATGATTTATTTATGTTTTGTTGTGTGCTCATTTTCCTGCCTGTTTTGTGACTTTTATCTATGTTAAAGTTGGGCATTGCTCTTAGGGTGAAAAATTCATGGTCCCTGGGGCCAAGTTTTTCCATAGTTTTTTCAGAGTTTCAGGGTTTATACAAGTTTTCAGTTCTGGAGGTAATATATATGTGTGTGTGTATGTGTGTGTGTGTGTGTGTGTGTGTGTGTGTGTGTATGTATACAGACAGATAGATAGCTATAGATATATCTACTTAAGATATAGATATATCTACTTATCTATCTAAAAGTTTTCAGCTCTTACAAGCTGGTATGAACCAATAAGATATATGATCACTGCTTTCCTCTTCTGTCCTCTGATATATGAGGAACCACAAGTACTTTTTATTTCCTGGCACTGTAACAAGGGTCCTTCCTCCCTGTGTCCTCAATCTCTGGTGTGCTAGTGCTCTTACTCACTCTGGGACTGAGGCCCAGAACTGTGACCCAATTCTACAGATTGGCAATCCATCAGTGCCACTGGTCCCAGTGCTTAGCAGAGAGACTCCTGTAGTCTCTTTCTGACCACTTGTTCCACTCCTTTTACTAGCTGTGGGCTGACACTCCCAAAGCATCTGCTGCTGATTCAGTGACTCCCAAAGCCTGCTTCTGGTTTGCTGGGGCTTGGGGTTGTGCTGGTTCTATCTGTTCTGAACTATGTGTTTGCTTCACTCCTCACTCACATGCTACAGATTTTTCCTGCCAGTTTTCTAAGTTTTCTTTGCCTGGAAAATTTCACCCTTTCTTTTTAGGGTACTGCCATTCTAAAAAGATGCTTATATCATTATTTAATGATACTCAGGGGGATTTTTTTCCTCCAGTTTGACTCTGCCCCACCCTTACAATTTATAAGCAATACTTCCTTGTATATTGAGGTAAAAAAGGTGGTCTGTCATTATCACTTCTCTCTCCAGTGTCTGTCTGTCTTTGTCTCTCTCTCTCTCTCTCTCTCTCTCTCTCTCTCTCTCTCTCTCTCTCTCTCTCTCTCTCTCTCTCTGTGTGTCAATATCCCCCCCCCCAGATATTTAGTATATTTAGTAATGGAAGTGCCATTTGAGGGGGGGGATAAGAAAATTAAATCATTCCCTAGTTGATAAATGGTCAAGGTATGCACAGGCAGTTTTCAGATAAACAAAATAAAGCTATCCATAGCTCATCTAAAAAAGTGCAATAAATCATTATTGATTAGAGCAAGTACAAATTAAAGCAACTCAGAGATACCTCCCTACAAATTAGTCAATATGACTAAAAAGGAAAATGATCAATGTTGAAGGAGGGGATATAGGAAAACTGGGACACTAATGCACTGTTGGTGAAGTTGTAAACTGATTCAATCATTATGGAGAGCAATTTGTAACTATGCCCAAAGGGCAATGAAACTGTGCATAACCTTTGATCCATGCTACTACTAGGTCTGTATCTCAGAGCTCATAAAAAAAGGGGGGCAAAACTCAGATATGCAAAAATATTTATAGCGATTCTTTTTGTAGTGGCAAAGAATTGGAAAATTGGGGGGATGGTGCCCATCCATTCAGGAATTGATGAACAAAATTATGATAAATGGCTGTAATGGAGTACTATTGTTCTATAAGAAATCATGAGTGAGCTGACTTCATAAAAGACTAAAGAATTGTCTGAACTGATGCTGAGTGAAGTGACAGAACACTGTATCTATTAACAGCTACACTACATGATAATCAACTGTGATGGACTTAAGTCCTCTTTTAGCAGTTCAGTGATCAAGGACAATTATAAAAAAACTGACAAAAATACCATCCACAGCCTGGGGGGGAACCCAAAATATGGAATCTGAATGCAGGCAAAAGCATACTATTTTCTCTTTTTTAAACATTTTTATATTTTCTTTCTCATGATTTTCCCAATTTAATTTTAATTCTTCTTTCAGAACATAACTAACATGGAATTATTTTAAACATGATTGTACATGTATAACCTAAAAAATTACTTCTTGAATTAATTCATTATTAATCACATCACCTAATTATTGTGTGATAGCCCTGCCAAATAACAAGCCCCCCCCTTTTTTTCAAGGGCATGGGGAAAAGAAGGTATGGATATCAGGGACATTTTTGTCTTGCTAATGTATTTACAACAACAATAATAATAATAAATAATAATTATAACAAAAAAACTCAAGGTAAATTTGGAGGATTTGGCATTAACAATTAAGTTGGTCCTAATGATTGGTAATCATGTTTGTTTCCAGCACCTCTGATTCAAAATCAAATCACAATGGTCACATTTAATTTGAGTGGATTTAATCCAGACATATTCATCCTAGTGGGCATTCCAGGCCTGGAGCAGTTCCACATATGGATTGGTATTCCTTTCTGCATTATTTACCTTGTGGCTGTAGTGGGAAACTCAGTCTTGCTGTATCTCATCATCACGGAGCGTAGTCTTCATGAGCCCATGTTCTTCTTCCTCTCCTTGTTGGCTTCCACTGACCTGGTGCTGTCCACAGCTGGTGTTCCCAAAACCCTCAGCATCTTCTGGCTGGGAGCCAGGGAGATCACTTTCACTGGCTGTCTCACCCAGATGTTCTTTCTTCACTACAGCTTTGTTTTAGACTCAGCCATTCTGTTAGCTATGGCATTTGATCGCTATGTGGCCATCTGTTCCCCACTGAGATATACCACCATTCTGACTCCACGAGCCATTATCAAGATCATAATAGGCATCTGCTTTCGTAGCTTCTGCATCATTCTTCCTGATGTTTTCTTATTGAAACGTCTGCCTTTCTGTCAAAAAAGGATCATCCCTCACACTTATTGTGAGCATATTGGTGTGGCCCGCCTCTCCTGTGCTGACATCTCTATCAACATCTGGTATGGCTTTGCTGTGCCCATTATGACTGTAATTTCAGATGTACTGTTGATTGCTGTCTCTTACACACTTATCCTCCATGCTGTCTTCCGGCTCCCATCTCGTGATGCCCGTCAGAAGGCACTAGGAACCTGCGGTTCCCATGTCTGTGTCATTCTTATGTTCTACACACCAGCCTTCTTTTCTATCCTTGCCCACCGATTTGGACACAATGTTTCCCGAACCTTCCACATCATGTTTGCCAATCTCTACATAGTCATTCCACCTGCCCTCAATCCCATTGTCTATGGAGTTAAGACAAAGCAAATAAGGGACAAGGTCATAATCTTGTTCTCTCCAAAGGAAACTCAGTGATATGGCACTGAGAATCAGGAAAGTATATGTAAGGAACTACTAATATTCAATTATGATGCAGAATAGTCATTTGTTAGTTGTTTGATCTCACCTGCAGATAATGAGGTTTTAATTTAAACATATTTTAAATCTTCATTTTAACCTGCATTTTCCCTGAAGGAAGGGATTCCATCCAATCCAATTCCCTTAATCCAACAAGCATCTTTTATTCATCTTGGTATCTTCTCCACAGCAGAGTCAATAAATAATAATAATATAATAATCACATAATAAATACCCAATAAATTATGCATTAAAACTTTTGGAGTCAATAAATGATTGAGAAAAATGTGGACCTTCAGAAGTGAAAATTTCATTTCTATGGAATTTCAAATTGATATGACAAACTACAGAGAATCTGGAATTAACCAAACCTTAACATGAAGAGAAATCTGACTGCTTCCTGGGTTCTGCTTCTCCCTCTTCACTATGGCTAATTCCTAGCCCTAGGTTCTTCTCTTTAAATCATATAATCTTTTAGTTAAATATGAATATATGCATAAGTATATATCTATGCATGTCTATTGTGTGTACATATATGTGTATGTCTATATATGTTGTCAGTACCAATCCATTTTGAGGACTTAGATTGATCTTTATAAAAATACCTTTCAATTTGTATCTCTAGCCATATCTCATTTTCATTCCATTACCATTGCTCCATTTTGGACAAGATATAAAATCAAAAGTATGCCTTAATGGGAATCAAACAAATATTGGATTAATGGTTAAGAAACAAACAAAACCACTGAACTTCAGCTCAATGCCTGACTCTGTTAATTATTTTTTAACTTTTCTTAATACTTTATTTTATTTTCCACATTTATATAAAGTTTTAACATTTTTTAAACTTTGGGTTTCAAATTATTTCCCTTCCCATCCCATTCCTCCACATTAAGAAACAAGAAATTTTTTATAGTTAAAAATGTGAGGTAATGCAAAAACTAACCATAATAGTCATAATTTTTGGAAAATTAAACAGCTCCTACCACAGAAAATAAAGAGAAACCTCAAGAAAAATAAATTTTGAAAAGTATTCTTCAATCTGTATTCAGACACAATCAATTCTGTCTTTGGAGATGAATATCATAAGACTTCAGAGTTGCCTTAGGCAACAGCATTGCTGATCTTCCAGAAATGTTGTTATTTTGCATACAATTACATTTCCCATTGCAATTGTTCATTAAACTACTTCTAGGTTTTACTGAGAGCATCCTATTTATCATTTTTTATAATAGAATAGTATTCCACCATAATCATATACCATAATTTGTTCAGCCATTCTCCAACTGATGAATATCCCCTCAAATTCCAATTCCTTGACACCAGAAAAGAGTTGCTATAAACATCCTGATACATATAGTTCATTTTCCTTCCTGTTTTTCATCTCTTCTGGAACATAGTCCTGGAACATAGTGGCATTACTATATCAAAGTGTAGGTATGGATTTATTGCAGCCCTTAGATCATATTTTCAAATTTCTCTACAGAATTGTTGAATTATTTCACAATTCCTCCAACAGTGCATCAATGTCTTATTTTCCCTACATCCTCTCCAATATTTGACATTTTCTCTTTCTCACATACTGACCAATAATCTTCACAGAATTGCTCTAATTTGCATTTCTCCAATCAATAGTAATTTTGGATCATTTTTTAAATTATGACTATAGCTAACATCGATAGCTTCATCTGAAAATTATTCATATCCTTTGATTATCAATTGGGGAATGTTCTTTTTTTCATAAATTTAACTCAATTTTCTATATTTGAGAAATAATGAGAAATAATTGAGAAATATCAACTGTTGAAAAAATATTGAAATAAGTTTCCCTGATAAAGACCTCATTATTTTTCCAACAGTTGATATTGCTAACTGTATTTCCCTCCATCCTATTTCCCCCTATCCCCATTGTTCATCCTGTCCCTCTTCAAAAGTATTTTGCACATAATTTCTCCGTCCCGAATCTATTTTTCTATCACCTCCCCTGACCCTTTCTCCCACTCCCTTCCCCTCCTACTTTTCTCTGGGGTAAGATAGATTTCTATATCCAGTTGAGTGTGTATTATTCTTTCTCTGAATCAATTCCAAGGAAAGGAAGGCTCACTCACTTCCCCTCACCTCCCTCCTCCACTCCTCTGCAAAATCTTTTTCTTAGCTCTCTCTCTCTCTCTCTATCTCTCATCCCTTAACTTCATCTTAATATATTATCACTTCATATTCAACTCGTACATGTGCCTTGTATACAAGCTCCTTCTAATAGCCCTTATAAATGAAAACGTTCATAGAATATAAGCAGTTCAACATCATTAGGTTCCTTATGATTTGTCTTTCCTGTTTACTTTTTTATGATTCACTTAGATTAAATTTTCTATTCAGTTTTACTCTTTTCATCGGAAAAGTTTAAAAGTCCCACCTATGTCATTGAATGTTCATCTTTTTTTCCTGAAAGAAAATGTTCAATTTTGCTGAATTGTTGATTCCTTATTGTAATCCAAGTCCTATGATCCACTAATGTAGAAAATATTAAATCTTGGGTTATCCTGACTGGGGCTTCACAGTGATTATATTGTTTGTTTCTGACTGCTTGCAATATTTTCTAGTCAACCTGGGAGACAACCTAGTATTGGCTTCTGATTGTAAGAGAATGACAATTGGTGGGTTGGTTTGGGTCATTCAGAAAATTCCAGACCTTCTTAGGATACCCAATGAATGCCCACCACCAGATTCTTGTTTATGTGTGAAGCAAAGAAAATGTCTCCTTTTTCATTTAACATATCAGCATTTCAGTTACTATAGACTTCAAAGATTTGGTTTTCTTGACAACAATGAGATCATTCAATTATCATATCACTTCCTTAGAAGGGAAAAGATTAGAGAAAAGTTGAAAGATTTGGTTTATTACCTATTATCCATTTGCTTGGGGGAAGGGATGGGAAAATGTGAAGATGTCAACAATTCTACTTGTCTAAATGATTATATTCAAACTCTAGAGGCTAAGTAGAGACTAAGTGGCATGAATTTAGAGGACCAAAACTACAAAATTTCAGATGAAGAGACTGAGGACTACCTATAGAAAGGAAATGACTTGCTCAAGATTGTAGATATTTTGTTATTAGAATTCTGTTTCAGAAATGACTTTCTTCTACCCTAAAAAACTTTTCTTAATCCCAAAACCAAGTTAAACTTTATTTACTTCCTTTTCTTCCAAGTTGACCTGGGCAATGGCAGGGGAGTAGCTACAGCAGTGGCTAGGTGGTACAGTAGATAGAGTACTGGCCCTGGAGTCAGGAGGACTTGATTTCAAATGTGGCCTCAGATACTTAATAATGACCTAGCTGTGTGACCCTGGGAAAGTCACTTAACTCCACTGCCTTGCAAAAAAATACCCCAACAAACCCCAAAACCAAGTTGACCTGGTGTTCTCTCAATTAATCAAGTAGAATAGGATAAGGTTTGGCTTTTCTCAGATAATTAGACTGAAATCTCCTCTAAAAGGTCTAATTCCACATCTTATCCAAACCTAAGCAAATAGTCTTCTTTACTAATCCAAGGCAGGTCTGAATTTCCCTACATTATTCCATTTTCTAGACGATTATATCAAAGGCCTGTGTCAACATAAATGTGTTCTTGGGGAGAAAAAAATACTATTATCCATTGAAAACTTTTCACCTTAGCTGTCTTTCCTGACAGCAACCCTGAGAGAAAGACGGTACAAGTATTGGTGTTGAATTTTATACATGAAGAAACTAAAGTTTAAAGGGTTAAGGGACTGGCCCAAAATCATGAGGCTCATAATTGTCAGGGTTGGATTCAAACAAACTAACTGGGACAATTCAGAGTCTCTTATATTCCTTAAGAACCTGTTTAAGTATCATATTATAGAGGTAAAAGATTTTCTGTCACACTGTCCTTATTGCTGTGAATGGATATGGATGTGGATGGATGTTCTTATAGCCAGAGTAGACAGTGTTCTATGTAGAATTAAATGAGGGGTTCTGCTACTGCCACCAAATTTCTTTCCTTTTAACTTGGTACAATCTTGAAATTTTCAAATTGTTCAGTCTTTTAGATAAAGGAAGTCAAGGACTATCTTAAAATGGAAATATCACCTTTTTATGCTTACAGTCTGATATTTGAAAGTCAAATTTACAATAGCTCTAGTCTTTTGATCTATTTCATTAAATATCCACATTTCCCCTAAAGTATTGTATCAATATTGCTGGATGGGTGATTCTTGGATGTAATCCTAGTTCCTTTGTCCATTGGCATATCATACTCCAAACCTTCCTTTTCTTTAATAGTAGAAGGTGATAAATCTTGTGTTAGTTATCCTGACTTTGGCTTCATGATATTTGAATTTTTTTCCTGGCTGTTTGCAATATTTTCTCCTTGACCTGGGAGTTCTGGAATTAGCTATAGTACTCCTGGAAATTTTCATTTTGGGATCTCTTTCAGGAAGTGGCCTGTGGATTTTTTTGATTTCTATTTTATACTCTGGTTCTAGAATATCAGAGAACATTTTGCTTGATAATTTCTTGAAAGATCCATTAAAAATCTCTCCTGGATCTAATTTCCAGGTCAGTTGTTTTCCATTGAGACATTTCAGTCTTCTATTTTTCCATTCTTTTTACTTTGTTTTATTTCTCATAAAGTTCTTATCTCCCATTTTGTTCAATTCTAATTTTTAAGGAATTATTTTCTTCAGTGAACTTTGTACTTCATTTTTCATTTGATCATTTCTTCAGGGGAATTTTTAAGCCTCTTTTCCAATTGTTCAATTCTTTTTGAAGCATTCCTCTCTTCACTGGAACCATAAGGAGAGTTTTCCCTCCTCTGCAGCCTCAAGCACTGGTGTTCTACTGTCCCTCCTGGATGAGGGAGTTCCAGGGCAAGGATACTGTGACCAGTATTCATATACAGTCAAAGCACAGAATTCTGCTTCAATGAAAGCAAATAAACTCCTGTAAGCTGCTTCTAACTGGTTTTATCACCACCTCACTGACAGTGAGTTGAGAGCTCTGGAAGCAGCTACTGCAATTGCTGATTCATTCACTCCCGAGCCTGCTTCTGGTTTACTGGATCTGGGACTGCTCCACTTGTCTGGCATCTGTGGGATGAAAGATCTGGAAGCAGCAACTGTTGCCACTGATTCAGTTACCCCAAAATCTGCTCCCAGTTTACTGGGGCTCAGTCTATCCTGGAGAAGCTTCCTCTGGACTGAGTTCCTCTCTTACCCTAGTGCAAGACTAGTCTGGCTTACCTTCTAAGTTATCTTGGGCTAAATAATTCTTTTACTCAGTCTTTTTGTAGGTTCTGTCACTCTATAATTGGCATATAGTCACTATTTAAAGATATTTGGTTTAAAGATATTCAGGTTCTGTCTTTATTTGGTCATCTTGAGCAATCCCTTGAGATGTCTTTTCATATCTTTTATTTGGGGATGAACTTAGTCATCATAACTTCAACATGTTCAGTTTTCATTATTGTTGGATCATTTACAGAATTGTAATCATTATCAATATTGTCCTCCTGGTTCAACTTACCTATTTTCATTCTTTACACTGATTATATTGTTTCATATAATAAAACTTTTATTATAGAGTTGTAGGGAAAATAACATTCCATTATATTTATGTACCACAATTTGATGGGCATTTACTCTGTTTCAAGTTGTTTACTACCACTAAAAGTGCTACCATAAATAGATTAGTTACTTCCTGGGGGTATGGTTAGAATCACTGGGCTAGAATGCATGGACATTTTAATCATTTCATTTGAATAATTCAGACTTTTAAAGTATGGTTGTACCAATTCATAGCTCTACTGTTTTTTGTTGTTAGTAGTGGTGCCTGTCCTTTGTTCTCAAAGAGGATCATGACATTAGGGAGTTGATGGCATGACATGCCCATGAATTGGATTTGAGTGAGGGGCTGCTGTGCTAAGTCACCAGCCTCGCTTTCACCTCTGGAGCAACCCGAGTCCAGTGACCAGATATGAATAAGGATGACTAGAGATAGCCCTGGGTGCAAGGCAATTGGGATTAAGTGACTTGCTCAAGGACATACAACTAGTAAGCATCAAGTATCTGAAGTCACATTTTGAACTCAGCTCCACCTGACTCCAGGGTAAATGCTTTCTTCACTTATCAGTCCACTAATAGACAACTCCACTATAAAACCTTGGTGTGCCTCTTTTTTCCTCCGGTACGATACTGATTATTTCCATCTATTGGCATTTTTTTCCAAATTGTTAGTTGGCACATAAATACACATAAAAAGAATCAGGAGGTTATCTCCTGATTTGGAACATTTTCCTCAATGGTTGTCAATAGCTGCAATGTAATTCTACTTTTGAGAAATGTTTGTTTATATCATTTGATCAGGTTTGTTTATATCATTTGATCACTTATCTATTGTGGGGAAAATATATTTATTGCTTTTCTGTCCTCTTAGTAATTAGGTCCTTATACGTAATATATCACATAAAAATAAGGGAATTTGATATAGAACATAAGAGTTGCATTATATTTGTTTATAATAATTAGTAACTTAATTTTATATAGCACCTACTGCATTCCTGATATTGTGTTGAATACCTAAAAAATATCTCTCTTGATCCTCACACCTGAGGAAGTAGTTATGATTTAACCTACATTTTACAGATGAAGAAACTGAGACAGACTAAATGATGCCCAGGATCACACAGCTTTAACTTCAGGACTTTCATTGTACCACCTAGGTGCTGTTGCAAAAACTCTTCAAATTAATTTATCAAAATCACCTTTAATGTTAAGTCAATATTAAGACTCCAAACTCTTCAACCAACTGTGAGCAGCAGAGTTCTTAGTTTGTTTTATGATCTTACTATTCAGTTACAAATTTATTTTGAGTTTATTGTTGGAATAAGGAATCAGGTGAAACCTAATTTCTACCAAAAGATCTTATAAAATAAAAATTTTTTATCCTAGGCAATTTCTGGTTTGAGATCTATTGAACTTTGTGTTAATTTATTCAGTTTTTCAAGTTTTTCTGGTATGTAGAAGTAGAAAGAGTTCTAGGTACCTCTGTAGTTAGAAAGTTGTTTTGAGGATCTCAATTCAAATCCAGCTTCAGACTTAATTGTGAAATCTTTAGCAAATTTATTTAACTTCTAATTGCCTCAACTGTGAAATTATCAACTGTGAAATACCTATCTTCCACCAGGGTTGTCAGAATTAAAGAATTATAACTGCATTTGTAAATCATTCAATTCAGTACCTAATAAAAGTCATTCCTATCTATATTCTATTGACCTTATTTGTTTTAAACCATGTTGAGTCCCTTCCTGCAGTCTCTTATCCTTTCCCCAGGCGAATATAGAAGGGGCTTGAGGCAAGAGAGACAAGTTCTCCTTGTACACCAAGATCTCAGTTTATTTACCAAAATACAAGTGCTTAAATATCCTCCTTATTTCCTGGTCCATGCTTGCTCTGGTGCTCAAGGACACCAGATGATGAAGATTCACAGCACTCCCACACACAACAGTCCCTAACATATCCCCCATTTGTCTTTTTTGAAGCAAAATTTCTTAATTCAATTACATCTCAGGTATAAGTGGACAGGTTCAGATCCAACTACATGAGCAATTAAATTCAAAATTCAAAGTAACATTTAATTTTACGTATCTCAAACTTATCAAAGTAAGATTGTTGGACAGTTGGCCGAAAATCTCAAAGTTTTCCCACCTCTCCAGGCCAGTGGGGAGATGTAAAAATGTCCTATTGATGATTAAATACACATATACACATAGCATATCAATTAAAACTGGTCAACAAAAAATATGAACTTTAGGCATAGGCTTCATTCAAAAGACAAAATCTAAATTTCCCAATCCCAGAAAAAGGTCTTCCACTTTTTTCTTAACTAATTGATCAAGAAGCTTCCAATCAATAGTCTGTTGCCCAACCCCTCCTCCCCAAACCAGGAAGAAGGCATTGGGGTCCCTTGAGACATAGGTTTGAGTTTCAAAGTTCCAAAAAAGGAAGATTTCTCTTCTCCTTCCCCCCTCCTCTGCAGAGGGGTGGGGACAGCAGAGAATGAGAGAGAGCATCTGCAATTACTCGAGTTGCTGACAACAGTACAATTTGGAGTTATTGCATTTTCTGAACTGTAGTCAACACCATTACAAACTGTCCAATACCATGTGACATTTTTTACTTTCAACACAGGAGGTGCAGTTAGTACACACCTCACAGCTTTCTCCTTGTGGCTTCTGGAGTGAAATTCCTGGTAGGGGTTAGAGTCTGCATGAAGGTCTGCATCAGGGTCTGTGGCAATGAGGAGAAGTCTCTAAAGTTGCCCATAGATTTAAGGGTTTGGGTCATGCTTAACACACAGTGCAATCAGGCCGGCAGTTGCGGCCAAAAGGAATAGTAAGCAGGTCCTCCGCATCCCTTCATGGTGCTGGTATGGACTGCTGCTGAGGAAGAAACTCTGTCCCCTGTGGTTCTGCCTCCGAGATTCCATTTCCCACTGGCTCCTCAATGCCAAATACTTAATTTGTTTCTTCTCACTTTTGCTTTACACATCCTTGTTCCAACTTAAAAATCAGCCTCGTGCAAGAAATCTATTACTTTCTCTGGAGTCCTCTGCTCCAGGTTATCACCTGGATTCTCTTGTTTGTATCTGCTGGTCCTTATTCTGGCCTTCACTCAGATAGCTCTGCTTTTATGTCCCTGTTCAGGTGCCATAGTCCCTTTCTGGACTTGCTCATCCTTTCCCCAGGCAAACATTGTAGGTGTGGGAGACAAGAGAGTAAGTTCTCCTTGTACACCAAGATCTCAGTTTATTTACCAAAATGCAAGTGCTTAAGTATCCTCCCCAGTCCCTGGTCAACTCCCACTCCTAGGGTACTTAGTAAAATAAGGCACCAGTGTTCAAGGATATCAGGTGATGAAGGTTCACAGCACTCCCACATACAACAGTCCCTAACAAAACCATCTTAAGTGTTTATGATAACTGTGGTTTCATAACATAAGTCTGAGATCTGGAAAATGTGATTTATCTTTTTTCCATATTTTCCTGGACATTCTTAGGCTTTTGTTTTTCCTTACAAATTTTGTTATTAAGTTAATATTGGTAGTATTTACATTGGTATGATCCAGTCCAAAACACAGAAAAAAAACTGCACAAAGTTCCTAAGCAGCTTAGGAACTTTGTGCAGTTTTTTTCTCCTTCTATTTGGAGAGTTTCACTACCAGGTATTTTATATATTTCATATTATTTTTGAATCTACCTTCATTTTATTTTTGTTATTATAATAATATAGATATTAATTTAGAGGGGTTGGCTTTATAGTCTGAAATACTACAAAAGCTATTCAGTTTGTCTAAGATTTTCCAAATAAACTAAACTGTCATCAAGGAAATAGGGATGTGTTTGTCTCCTCTGCCTACCAGCATTCCTCTAGCTTCTTTCTTTTATTTTATTGCTAACATTTATAGACCTTTCCCCAATAATAATCAAGAAGGGGGGGTGAAATCCTTATTTTAATTCCTAACTTTAGGAAAGGCAGAGTTTTTACTGCTCAATAAAATGGACTCAACTTTATTATTTACAAATTTTTGAAAAAAATATTTAAAGGGAATCAGAAAACTGGGAAATAATTTTATAGAAAATATTTCTGATAAAGGTCACATTTCTAAAATATATAGAGAACTGAGTCAAATTTATAAGGTACCAAGTCATTTCCCAACTGAAAAATAGTAAAATTAGATTAACAAAACAGTTTTCAGTTAAAGAAATTAAAATTATTTTAGTTAAATAATTCACTATTGATTAGAATATGTAAATTTAAATGAGTCTGAAGTACTATCTCACACCTATCAGATTGGTTATTATGACAGAAAACAAAAATGATCAACATTACAGGGGATATGGGAAAACTGGGGCACTAATTTACTTTTGGTGGAGTTGTACATTGATGCAACATGTACAACTCCACCAAGAGAGCAATTTGGAACTATGCTCAAAGGTTAACTAAACTATGCATACCCTTTGATCTAGCAATGCCACTGCTAGGTCTATATCCCAAAGAAATCATAATAAGGGAAAAGGAACCACATGTACCAAAAATTGTATTTTGTTCAAGTATTTTGTACACTTTTGTATAGCAGTTCTTTTTGTAATGGTGAAAATTGGAATATGAGGGGATGTCTATCAACTGGGGAATGGCTGAACAAGTTGTGATATGAATATAATGGAATATTATTGTTCTTTAAGAAATGATGAGCAGGCAGTTTTCAGAAATAACTGGAAAGATTTACATGAACTAATGATGAATTAAGGGAGCAGAACTCATAAAAAGCAGTGCTGATCAGATCAACTATGGTAGACTTACCTCTTCTCAGCAATACAGTAATTTAAGATATTTCAAAAGACTTCTGACAGAAAATGCTGTCTACATCCATAGAAAGAACTATGGAGTCTGAATACAGATCCAAGCATACTATTCACTTTTTCTTATTCTCATTTTTCAATTTTGTTCTGATTCTTTCATAACATGTATAATCTATATCATATTATTTGATGTCTTGGATGGGGGAAGGAAGGAAAACTTGGAATTCAAAATTTTCATTTTCAAAATCTTCCAAAAATGCACGTTAAAAACTATCTTCACATGCCATTGGGAAAAATAAGACTGGAAAATTTGACTGGAAATTTAAAAATATATATTTAGATAACTATTTCCTATCATGCCTTCTTTTGAATTCAATGGATTCCATTTTATGCATTGTAAAACAACATACTGAAGAGTCCTTAGATTTCACTTACCACCAGAAAAGTTCATGATATGCACACAAAAGAGGATGCATCTTTCTCTATATCTATACTTTCTATTATTTTAGAATATTTGTGTGATGTACTGTCTCAAAGAATTTTTCAAAGAATTTTTCATCATCTCTTAAAACAATCATATTGTTCTGTAAACAATCATATTGTTCCGTATGTTATTGCTCTTAACATAGTTAAATTGCTTATGTGGAATCAACCTTGTATAAATTCAAATAATTTTTTAAAAATTTATTTAGTCACCTGTTCATTTATTTATTGTTAAATTGCTGTTGATATGTCTTTTTTAAAATTTGCTTTGTTTTGGGAAAAGAGAATTTTCTTTAAAAGTATTTAATTTTATTCTTAGGAATCTAGTAGATATTTTCCTTTTTAAAAAATAAAGGTCCTAATTTTTTCATTGAATTCTTGCTGACAAGACTTTTTATGCTATAATTTTTTTTGTCTGGGATTGTATTATTTATGACTAGCAGTAATTATAGTGTTTTCAGTTTTATAAGTTCTGATAATTTTTTTTCACTTTTACTGAGTTTGCTATAATTTAACTGTTCAATTTTAAAATTTGTTAATTTATTTACACTATTTTACATTCTCTTTTTGTGCTTATTTTGGGTTCGCTCATTTCTTGAGTATCTAATTTTTTTAATATTCATTTCATTTCAAATTATATTCATTTCATTAAATTTTATTTTCTATTTTTTACGAATATAATTTTTCTGCTGACACTGCTATGGGTACATTCCTACAATATTTTTTCTTATTCATCTTCTTTGTCTTTCTCATAGTTACTATTTACATAATATGTTCATTGATTGACTTGTTTTTTATAATGGGAGACTACCAATATAAAGTATCTTCAGAGCACTTTACTATCCACTGAAAGGGGTATCTCAGGTTTCATAATTATAGCATCCTTCGATTTTCATTTAAAGAAATTATAATTGGAAGACCTTAGTTATTATCTACTTCAACCTCCTCATTTTAAAGAAGAGGCAACTGAGAATAATTGATTTGCTTTACATTATACAGCTGATTATAATCAGGATTTGGATCCCAGCCTCAGAATCTAATCCTTGTTCTCCTTTTACTTTAGCACTATACAGGTGAGGCCAATAGAAATCAGTGAAAGAACAGTTTTCTCTTCTTTCCAAATATCCTACACAGAATTCCCTTGGAACTGATTACCATATTTCTAGGAAAGAAATATATACATTTTGAAGTCCCTAATTGCTCACAATTATGAGACACACAGCCCACACTTGGAGCATCAAGTCCATGTTCCAAATAGCCTACTCTCTCCAGTTCTCTGGAAAGGTTGTTTTATGCTTCCTAATCGTGGAACATCTCTTTCCTCCAGATATGCCATGTGTTTCCCAATCTATGAAGGAAGGGTTTTTTTTTTTTTTTCCTGGAGATAATTACCCACTTCACAGTATTCAGGTTCTATCATTTCTCTTGGCATATTTTTCATCATAAATTCTTGGCATATTATTCATCATAAATTCTTGAAGGTTCTTTGGATCCTTGTATTTCTGAGACTAGCTAAAATATTCACAGTTGACCATCTTACAATGTTGCTATTGCTGTTTACAATGTATTCTTTTTTCTGCTCATTACACTTTTCATCAGTTCTTATCTTTCCACGCCCAAGAACATCTTAATTACCATTTTCTTATTACTCAATAGTATTTCATGACAATCATAAACCACAAATTGTTCAGTCATTCCCCAATGGATACACATCCCCCTCAAATTCCCTTTCATTCATTCAAATTCCTACAAAATGGTCCTTTTCCTTTCTGTTTTTAATATCTTTTGAGATACAAATCTAGTAACATGTTTCTGAGAAAAGTTCCAAATTGTTTTATGTAATGATTGAATCAGTTCACAGCTCCACCAACAGTGCATTGTCTCAATTTTCCCATACCTCTTACAACATTTGCCATTTTTTTAGTCTATTAGCCAATCTCAGAGATGTGGGATAATACTTCAAAATTCAAATCATGTTAAAGGTTTTTCTCCATTTTTTCTTGTTCCCTTGTCATTACTCTAACACTAAAGCTAACAGAATCTAGACCAATTTTTTTTCTGGCAGCACCATCAGTTAACTAAGAACCACAATTAAAACTGAGAAGGCAACTTGGTATAGCAGATAGAGTCTGGGACTTGGAATCAGAAGAGACATTAGTTTGAATCTTTCTCTACTAGATAATCATGCATAATTCAGGTAATCAACCTGAGTTTCAGTTCCCTCATCCATAAAAGGGCTATAACTCATTTATAACTTACAATTGTTTGGCATTATTGGTTCCAAGCTTATAAGTTTTTAAGAAGCTGTCCTTAGTATACCTAGTCTCACAGAAGACTCAGAGCCAAAATGGGGGCCAAAAGTTAGGAAGCTTCCAGAGTTTTTCCAAAAAAATATAACTTTAAATGAAATCTCTACACAGACTTCAAAGCTACACATCCCACCAAAAAATAGAGTGAAACAAGTTCTCAACTCAAAATATCATGGAAGAATTTCAGTGCCTTCTGAGTAAAAAGGAGCTATAACCTAGTATAGGCAGGAGAGTTGGAAAGTCAGTGGGAAATTTTTAGCCAGAGTGCAACTAAAGTTCAGCAAGTCAATATTGCAAGCAGGTCTTCAGTGAGGGCCCCAACTGTGGGGGTGGCAGGGCAAGATGGCAACAGGAGAAAAGCCTCTCCTAGGTGTTCTTTCCATAATATTTCAAAACTCTTAAAATTATAACTCTAACTAAATTTTTGAGAGACAGTACCCACAGAAAGATCCAGTGAAGCAATTCTCCAGACCAAGGTAACCTGGAAAATAGTGGAAAGGTTCTGCACTACGAGGTTAGAGTGGCAGCCCACCAGAGTAAAAAACTTCAGCCTCCTGGAGGCAGCCCCAGGGCACCTGGGTGCCACAGCTCACAGAAGCAGGGGCAGTTTCCTGATCTACACCCCAGGGAGCACTGGGCACAAATTGGAGGAACAGTGGAGGGGACCTCTGCCAGAGGAGCACACAAAGCCCAGGCCTTCAGGGCAGTTGCAGCAGTCAGCAAGATCAGTACAGCAGCCCAGATCCAGGAAACAGAAGCAGGCCTGGAGCCAATAAGCAGGAGCCCCCAGGCAACTGAGCCTTGAGTGCTCAGCCTACCAAAAGTAGGGGAGTGGAAAAAAACTTCAGAGGTATGTCCTTTGTACTTGGAACAGGACTCTGGGCCTCTGACCACATGCAGATCCTGACTGCAGTCTAGGACCCCCATATAACAGGGCTCCCTCCCCACCTCAGCCCCATGGCAGAGGGGTGCTCTTGTGGTCATTCACAGACCAGGAGGAAAGTCAGAGCTTTACACACTGAGAGCCTGGGGGGGGGGGTCCCAATAATACTCAAAAGCTCAGGAAGTACCCTAAAACCAGTCATAGGCTGGGGAAATGAGTAAACAGAGAAAAAAGAGGAACACCATTGAGAAATATATTTTGAACCTTCTTGGGATCAAAATACTCAGTCTGAAGATGAGGAAGTACAAGCTCCTTCATCTAAAGACTCCAAGAAAAATAGAAATTGAGCTCAGGCTATGATAGAGCTCAAAAAAGATTTTGAAAATCAAGTAAGGGAGATAGAAGAAAAATTGGGAAAAGAAATGAGAGAGAGAGATGCAGGAAAAACATGAAAAGTCAGCAGCTTAGTCAAGGAGATCCAAAAACATGCTGAAGAAAATAACATGTTAAAAACCAGCAAAGGTCAAATGGATAAAACAGTTCAAAACAAGCAAAGGTCAAATGGATAAAACAGTTCAAAACCAGCAAAGGTCAAATGGATAAAATAGTTCAAAAAGTTATTGAGGAGAAGAATGCTTTAAAAAGCAGAATTGATCAGATGGAAAAAGAGATAAGAAAGCTCTCTGAGTAAAACACATCCTTGAGATGTAGAATGGAGCTAAAAGAAGCTAATTACTTTACAAGAAGTCAAGACACAATACTTCAACATCAAAAGAATGAAAAATTAGAAGAAAATATGAAACATCTCATTGAAAAAAAAACAACTGATCTGGAAAAAAATTCAGGAAAGATAATTTAAAAATTATTGGGATACCTGAAAGTCATGATCAGGAAAATATTTTTAAAGAATTCCTACAGGAAAATTGCCCTGATATCGGAAACAGAGGGAAAAATAAAAATTGAGAGAATCCACCAATCTCCCCTGGAAAGAGATCCACAAAACAACCCCCAGGAATATTATAGCCAAGTACCAGAACTCCCAGGTCAAAGAGAAAATATTACAAGCAGCCAGAAGAACACAATTCAAATATCATGGAGCTGCAGTCAGGATCACACAGGACTTAGCAGCAACTACATTAAGGACTCGTAGGGCTTGAAATATAATATTCTGGAAGGCAAAAGAGTTTAGAATGCAACCGAGAATCAATTTCCCAGAAAAACTGAACATCCTCTTCCAGGGGAATTTCATTTGTTCCTGTTGAAACAACCAGAGCTAAACAGAAAGTTTGATCTTCAAATACAGGGCTCAAGTGAAGCATAGAGAATGGAGGAGAAGGGTAAAATATGTGGGACTTAATGATGATGAGCTGCATGTATTCCTGAATAGAAAAATGATACTGATAATATTCATATAAAACTTCTCATTTAATAGAGCAGGTAGAAGGATCTTTTATAGATGAAGTACAGGAGAGAGCTGAATTTGAAGATATAATATATTGTAAAAATGTAGTCAATGGCTAAAAGGGAAATGTAATGGGAGTAAGAGAAAGGAGAGGTAGAATAGGTTAAGATATTTCATGTAATAAGATTTATTTTTATTGCAGTGAGCTATTGCAATGATATGGAAGGAGGGAAGGCACAAGGGAATGAGGGAACCTTCCCTTTCATCAGAGGCGGCTCAGAGAGGAAACAGCATACACACTCAATGTGGTATAGACATCTAGACTAAAAAGGAGAGAAAGGTGACAGGGGGAAGGGGAAGAGACTGATCAGATGTAACACATTTTCTTTTTTACTTCTTGCAAGGGGCTGGGATTGGGTGGCCTGTCCAGGACCATGGGCTGGGTGGCTTGCAGGCTCGGGAAAGGGCCAGTGATCAGTCTACTGCACCACTCAGCTACTCTACAGCACATTTTAGATGAAAGAAGAGAAAAAATATAGTATATGGTAGTGGGGAGGTATGAATGAAGGGAGTTGTGATCAGCAACGGCAATGGCGGAAAAATATTGAAGTAGCTTTTGTGATGGATTTATCATAAAGATGTGATCCACCTGCTGGTGTTCTTGGAACACAGACTGAAGCACATTTTTTTCTCTTTCCTTTACTTTATTTCTCATGAGGGTCTATATTTTGGGGGGAAAGGGGGTATTATGCTTACTCTTAAACAAGAAAATTTTAGTAATGCATCAAAAAAATCACTTGTACAAAAATAAAAAAGATATATATAAATAATTTTTAAAAAAAGAAAACATAGTTTGAGACCTAGGAACAATGGTGCAGTAGATGGCCCTGGGTTAGGCCATAGTAATTCAGGGAACAAATCCATGCATAAGCAGTTCCTTGGCATAAAGGAGAGAACAAATGTGCATAAGCAATGCCTTGGCAAGCAGAAAAACAGGGCTACCCTAAAGTAAGGAACAAATTGCTATGTGGGGAGTCCATAGGCAAGCAATAAGACAGGGACCAGATCCCAGTCTCAGTACAGTTCCCCAGAGCACAGAGTTCAACTAACAAAGTGAGTAAAAAAAAAAAAGGAAATCAAGAAAATGCTAACCACAGAAAGCTACCATTCTGATAGTGATGATAAAAATTCTATCTCAGAAGAGGAAACAGTGACAAACTGTCTACATGAGAAGCCTAAAAGAAGTTTATGAATTGACCTCAAATTGGAAGAGCCCAAAAAATAATTTAAAAACTAAAGAAAAGAGAAAAAAAATGGAGAAAAGAAATGAGAAGCATGCAGGGGAATTATGGGGGAAAATTTACTGAAGAAATCAACTCCTTTAAAAATAAAAATGACAACTTGCAAAAAGAATGTAACTCATTAAAAAAGTAAAATTAATTCACTTGAAAAGTAAATACAAAAACTAAGCAAAGAAAATAAAACCCTAAAAATTAAAATTGGACCAACAGAAACCTATAACTCTATGATTCACCAAGATTCCATTGAACAAATTCAAAAGGCTGAAAGCATATGAGAAAATGTAAAAATGACATTAAAAAAACAACAAACTTAGAAAATAGTTCCTGAAGAGATAGTCTATGAATTATTGGTCTACCTTAAAGCCTTGATTAAAAAAAAACCCTGAAAATATGTTTCAGGAAATTGTCATGGAAAACTGCCCAAATATCCTTGAACAAGAATATCAAATAGTCCTTGAAAGAATCCAATGATCTCCTTCAGAAAGTGATCCCAAAGTAAAAACTCCAAGAAATCCTTATAGCCAAATTTCAGAATTTTCAGCTAAAAGAGGAAATACTGCAAGTAGCCAAAAAAAATTTAAATACTGGGGCAGCTAGGTGGTGTAGTGGATAAAGCACTGGCCCTGGAGTCAGGAGTACCTGGATTCAAATCCAGTCTCAGACATTTAATAATTACCTAGCTGTGTGGCCTTGGGCAAGCCACTTAACCCCGTTTGCCTTGCAAAAAAACCTAAAAAAAAAAATTTAAATACCAAGGAACTGGAGTCAGGATTATGCAGGACTTACCTGGGTCAGTGAAGGATCAAAGGGTCTAGAATATGACATCCCAGAGAGCAAAGTTACCTTGGAGTACAACCAAGAATCAACTATACTGCAAAATTCAGCATATTCTTTCAGGGAAAAAGGTGAACTTTCCATGAAATACAGAAATTTCAAAATTATCTCACAAAAGGATAAGAACTGAACAGAAAATTTGATCTTCAAATTCAAGACACAAGAGATACATAAAAAGTAAATGAAGGGGTGGCTAGGTGGAGTAGTGGAAAAAGCACCAGCCTTGGAGTCAGGAGTACCTGGGTTCAAATCTGGTCTCAGACACTTAATAATTACCTAGCTGTGTGGCCTTGGGCAAGCCACTTAACCCCATTTGCCTTGCAAAAACCTAAAAAAAAAAGTAAGTGGAAAGGGGGAAAACTATTAACCAAAAATATTAAACTGTATGCAACCCTACATAAGAACTCTTTGAGAATTATATTTCTCTTAGGATAGTTAAAAGGAGAATGCTTAGAGAGAGGGTTTAGGTATAGATTAACAATGAAAGTGAAGATGCTTTAGCTGATACTTTAGATCATGCATGTTAAATGTTAGAAGGGGTATACTTAGAGGGTGTGGTATAAACGGATCATGAAGTGATTTTGCTTTACATGACACTTTAGCTCATGATGATTGTATTTCTTTCTATAGAGGGTATTTAGAAAGAGGATATGGTATTAATTGATTATAATTTGATGATGTTTATGGGTTTTGAGAATTGTATTTCTAATAGGACAGTTGAGGTGAGTTGGACAGAGGCTGTAAGTGACTGAGGTGTAATATACCTTATAGATCACTCAATAAATCAACCCTTGAGAAGTATACTATTAGAGGACAGATAAAAGGAATATATCCTGATAGAAATTGTGGGTACTAGATAATTTTAAAACTATAAAGATATAAAAAGGATTTTTTCTAGGAGAAGGCAAGACATTAGACATGCTATTTCTCTAACACCACATGAAGAGGCAAAAAGATTTATTATAGTGGAGAGAAAAAAGGAAGGGTATGATCATTGAGTAAATTTACTCTCAACAGATTTGCCCCAAAGAAGGATAATATACTTCTCAATTGGGTTTAAAAATTTATCCTACCTTACAGGGAAATGGAAGGAAAAGGTAAAAGGGAGGGCAAAAAAGTGAAAGAAGAGACTGGTAAAAGGGAAGGCAAAAGTAAAGGTAAAGGTAAATGTAAAGGGAAAGGAAGAAGGAAAGAGAAAGGCACTGATAAAAAAAGGGCTGACTGAGAGGCAACAATCAGAAGTAAAACATTGGTGAAGAGGAGAGTTAAGGGCAAAGGAAAAAGAAAAGAGCAAATGGGAATATTTCTTGGAGGGAAATATAGTTAATAATTATGAATATAAAAGTCAACAGGATAAACTCTCCCATAAAATGGAAAGGAATAGCAGAGTGGAGTAAAAATCAGAATCCTACAATACATTATTTTAAAAAATTCATTTGAAGCAGAGAGATACATAGAGGGTAAAAGTAAAAGACTGGGCAGAATATATTATGCTTCATCTGAAGTAAAGCAGGGATAGCAATCCTGATCCCAAACAAAGCAAAAGCATAGATTTCATTAAATGGGTTAAGGAAAGAAACCACAACTTCCTAAAATGTAACATAGACAATGAACTAATGTCATTCTTAAACATATATGCATCATATATTAAATTCTAAGAGGAAAAGATAAATGAGTTAAAGAGAGACATAGTCAGCAAAACTATAATAGAAAGAGGCCTCAACCTCCCTCTCTCAAAATTAGATAAATCTAACCACAAAATTAATAAGAATTAAGTTAAGGAGAATAGAATTTTAGAAAACTTAGATATGATATACCTCTAGAGAAAACTGAATGGGGTAAGAAAAAAATAAACATTATTCTGTGTGGCACATGATACCCCAAAAGCAACCATGTACTCAGGCATAAAACTTTCACAATCAAAGACAGAAATGACAACTGCACCTTTTCCAGATAATGATACAATAAAAATTATATGAGAGAAAAGGCAATGGAAAGATAAACTAAAAATTAATTTGAAACTAAATGATCTAATTTTAAAGAAAGAGTAGATCAAGGAATGGATCATACAAATTTTCATCCAAGACAATGATAATGATGAACCACCAAAGAGAATGAAACTAAAGTAATAATTCCAAAAATTCCAGGGCCAAATGGATTTACATATGAATTCTATGAAACATTTAAAGAATACTAAATTGTAATTCTATATACTTTTTTAAAAAAAATAGTTCTGTCAAATTTCTTTTATGAACCAATATGGTGCTAATACCTAAAGCAGGAAGAGCTAAAAGATTCAAAATTATAGTTCAGTCGCCCTAATAAATTGAGGTAAAAATTTTAAATAAAATTTTATCAGAGATTACAAGAAGGTACATCATGATCTGACAGGATTTATACCAGGTAGACAGGGAAGGTCTCAATATTAGGAAAACAATGACCATTTTGATAACCAAATTAACAGAAATCATATGATTATCTCAATAGAAGCTGAAAAAAAAAAACCTTTGACAAAATATAGCACCCATTCTTTTTTTTTTTAGGTTTTTGCAAGGCAAATGGGGTTAAGTGGCTTGCCCAAGGCCACACAGCTAGGTAATTATTAAGTGTCTGAGACCAGATTTAAACCCAGGTACTCCTGACTCCAGGGCCGGTGCTTTATCCACTATGCCACCTAGCCACCCCTTTATAGCACCCATTCTTATCAAAAACATTAAAGAACACAGGAATAGAGTTTTCCTTAAAATGATAAGTAATATCTATATTAAACCATCAGCAAGAATTATATATCATGGGAATAAACTATTAGTATTTCTAATAAGATCAGGGATGAAACAAGGATGCCCATCATCACCACTACTATTCAATATTATATTAGAAATGCTAGCTTTTTTCAATAAGAGAAGAAAAAGAAATAGAAATAATTAGAATGAGCAATGACGAAACAAAACTTTCAATCTTTCAGGACAATATGATAGCATAATTAGAGAACCTTAGAAATTCAACTAAAAGCTGTTGCAACTATTAAAAATTTTAGCAAAATAGCATGTAACTGGAAATATACAATAAAATTAAAAAAAGAAACATTCACCAAGAATGGTGAGTATAATGGACTTGACAAGAGCAAGAGAGAGGAATCTCTTTTGTCTTCCTTGAGTCTTCTTCAAATAGGTTTTGAGTGGATCTAGGCTCTACAGGTCCACCAGGAGAAGCTGGATTTTAGCTTTGAGAGAGATAAAGCAGTTAGCTTTAATCCAGGTTGCTGAAGGAAAAGATTCTAGGAAGACATGAGAAAGGTTGGCTGTCTCCATTGGATCCCTGAACCCCAAGCTCGAGACTTTTAGGAAATTTCCCCCACTGAGATCTAGCATTCTCTCTCAGTTGAGTTGAATAATTTCACCCTCAAAGGAAGAACTCTTTAACTCTATATTTTCTGCTTCTCTTCTGTATAATTTCTATGGTTTGGGTTTTATTACAATGTAAATAAATGAATTTCTTTGCTAAACTGAAGAAAAAAAAGAAGAAAAAGTTGTTCTAAGGTAGTTTGTATAATTTAGTTCTATTATATCAAATGATAGGACAAGGAAAGGTACAATAGAAGAGACTTGGAGCTCCTTTCTAACTCCCTCAAAAATCATTGGAAAATGTTGTTGTGGAGGGTCTGGAGTCAACAAAGGAGAAAAGTCTAGATTCACCATGTGCTACTAAGAAGCATTCTTATACACCTTTGAAAATCTCTTTTATGTGAATAGTGTAGTAATGGGATCTGAATTAAAGGCAAAATATTGTTTAAATAAGCAACAAGTCCTGGTTACTACAGAAAAATAGGATAGAGTTCAAAGCTGAGCACAGGCAAGACTCTGTTGGCATCTTTCCATATTCCACTGATTTAATGGCACATGGAAAGATGGATTGCAGTTTTTAATGTTGTCGTTTTGCCTCTGGTAATGAAATGTCATCTAGTAGCTGTTCATTGATTTGGTTACCAAGAGCATTACAGAAATAGGTTTCATATAGACATTGTCTTGAGAACTATGTATGATTTGTCTACCAAAATGCCTGACTCATAGTAAAATTCAAGTACCATCTAGGTGAATGAAGACAGGAAAATATAGCTAAAAGCTAGATATGTATACATATTGATCATGTTAGGTATTTCAATGTTGCTTGAGAAATGTAGCCTAGAGGAGAGTCTCTCAGGAGTGTATTGGTAAATGTTTAAACAACTAGCTAACTTTTGGGAGAAACATCATTACAGACTACACACTTTTAATCTTAATTACAAACTACACACTTTTAATCCTAATCTGTAAAATTGAAAATTTCTTCATTACTTTCTCAAGTCTGTACATTCAACAAAACAGTAAATCAAGCCCTGATTTGAAGAATATCATTTTTAGGTATAAATGCTCACACTAAAAAAAAAAAAAAAGAAAAAAGAAAAGAAAACCTTTAACAAGTCGATTCCAATTGACTACAACATATTGCTGCTATATTCCCTTCTTGCAAAGGTAAGAGAGAGACTAGAGAAGTGGACTGTCACATATGGTGCCAAACATTATTGATGCATCGTTTGACTTTGCTGAACTTTTTTCTCTTTATTTGTTAATCTATTTTTAAGACACATTGATCTGGATGGGAGAAGGATATTGTTCAGAAATGTGAGTGATAGAAAACTTAAAGAAATCAACACAAATGAAAAAAAAATTTTCAATTCAATATTGTTTGAATTTAATTGAGTAAGTTTTATTCTTGCTTGTAAGTCTCTGTATTCTGCCTTTGGCAATACTTTATTCTGTTCTCTCTGCCATTATTGAATCTGAACGTTTTCTTTAAATTTAACTGTATAACGTATTTTATATTTTATCTGAAAGTTTTGGCTTATGACTGTTATTCTTGAGAGTATCTTTCAAGAAGTTTAATGGTATATTCTTTAGATTTTCACTTTATCCTCTGGTTTTTGTATATTTTGTGAGCATTTATGAAACAGGGTATCTAAATTCTTTTTTATCTGGTCTTAGTTTATAGATAATCCTTAAATTTTCAATCCTTGATCTGGTAAAAAAAAAAACAGGGCTTTTTTTTTATTTGAGATATACTACATTTTCTTCTGTCCAATCTCCTGATCTTCTTTTAATATGAGACAACCCTGTGTTGTCTCATAGGGTCCACTCTAATTTTGGGGTAGTTTATTCTTTGGGTAAAGCCTTATATCTCTTGTACTAAACTGTTCAATCTTCTATTAATTCTTTTCTCTCATTTCTTTAATTCTTTCATTTTTTTTCAGGAACTGTAGTTGAAGTTAAATTCAAGCTGTGCTTTTCTTTGAGGCTTTACTTACAGCTATTTTTGAGCTATTCTCTTCTGGGTTGGTTTGTGAGCTTCTTGTTCACTATAATAGCTCTTTGTGGTGGAAGTACTTTTTTTGGTTTCCTCTTTCTTCTAACATTAAATATGGACTTTGGGTTACCCCCTACATGGATGTCCCCTCCTCTGTCCACACTAATTCCTGTTCCTGCTTCCTCTGCAGAGACAAACCCCTCCCTCTTGGATCTAGGACTGTTTCATGTGATTCCATCTCCATAAGGAAAAATTCTGGATGATCCCTTCCTGATTAGCTCCTATACCCAGTTGTCACAAGACTTTACTTGTCTCTTTAAAAATCCTAGGCTGGAGAAATGATTCCATACTTTTGTATCTCCTCATTGCTATTTAGTCTGGTGTTTTGTCGAGGTCTTTGATAGAGCAGTTTTGGGAATGAGCCAGATGTGAAGAACAGCAAGAATGCAGCAATGGGAGGCTGAAGAGAAAAGAATTGTTAATGGAGAGTAATAAAGCACAGAGTGGTGAAACACTATTATGAAAATAAAACATTTCATCTTTCTGGTGCCACACTCTGTGTATCAAGAAGCTTCAGTTTGGAATAAACCTCCTATTCTATCCTATACAGGGACAAGAAATGGAAGAAAGGAGTGAAGGATGAATAATGGGAAGGAGAGGAGGAGGAGAAAGGGAAGGAAGAAGAAAAGTGAGTGAGGGAGAGAGAGAGGAGAGGAGAGGAGAGGAGAGGAGAGGAGAGGAGAGGAGAGGAGAGGAGAGGAGAGGAGAGGAGAGGAGAGGAGAGGAGAGAGAGGAGAGGAGAGGAGAGGAGAGGAGAGGAGAGGAGGGGAGAGGAGAGGAGAAAGAGAGGAGAGGGGGAGGGGAGGGGAGAGGATAGAGGAGGAGAAAAATCCACTACAAGAATAGTCAATTTAACTTTTAGGTGGCTATTATAAGAAAGTTTTTAAGTATATCCAGTCATAATTCACCTAAATCAAATTTTTATCTATCACAACATGATGTGGTGGTAGAGTATCTAGTCTAGGAAACAAAAACTCCACCTCATATACTTACTAAATGTTAAGTTACTAGACAAATCATTTAATCTTCCTCTCAATTTCTGTTTCTTAATTTGTACAATGAAGATAAAATTCATACGAATCTCCTAGATTTGTCATGAGGTTCAAATGAAATACTGTTTATAAAACAGATGAAAAATTTTGAAGAACTGCATAAACTAGTTCTTCTCCCTGGAACAAAGCAGAAATAAATCTCCAATATAGTCCTTCAAAATACTTGAAGATAATTATCATGCTTTTCTCCTTTTTTTCTCTTCATCAACCTTAATATCCAAGTTCTTTCACATGATTCTGATTTGATATGAACTGCACCATTCTACCTGTCCTCTTTTGTCTATATTTTTCCTAAAGTTGCCATGACCAGAATTGAGCATAATACTTCAGGTATGGCCTGACCAAAGCAGAGTCTCATCAACTCCTATAGTCAAAAATTACTTAGCTTCTTTAGTTACTACATCTCATTGCCCAGTCATATTATCTTTTTCAAACAACCTGTTATGTAGTTATGTCTTTCCCATTTTAAGATATGTAAAGTAGATCTTTGAACCCTTGAAGGACCTAGTGTAATTTATCTCATTTAATTTTATATTTTTAAATTTCTCCCAATATTCTAGCATAATAGGGGTTGAATATATAGGTACCAGGATTTGTCTGGGCATGGCCAGATTGCTTAACTTCAACAAAGACTTTCATACTGGGAGATCTAGCCATGGCTAAACTAATCCTGTTATACATGAAATATCAAACCTGAACACTGGTCATTTCAGGGAAAATAGCACTTCCATCATCTTCTCTTTCCTTTATTATTTTCCTCCTTTAGTTTTCTTCAAAAAAAATTATTTACTAGTCATGATACTGGGCTAATTCTGGATATATAAGAAAAATATAAAACAATCCTTCCCCTAATTCATTTCCAATTCATTCTATCGAAAGAACCAAGGCCATGTATGTGTCAGTATATGCAAAATATATTGAAAATAAATACAAGGAAATTCTATAGGGTTGAATATTGTAACTAGGTGTGGGGGGGGTGGGGTAGGCAGGGAAGAGCCTCAAATAGGTGGCATTTGTGTTAGGCATTGAAGGAAACTAGGAGCTGTAAAATGTAGAGAAGGAGATGGCATACAATGCAGATATGGGTAGCAGCCTGTTCAGTCATTGGATTGGGAGGTCTAATTCTATATTAAGAAATGAGAAGGCCAAAATGACTAGACCAGAGTATTCATGAAGAGGAATAATAGGTAAACTGGAACTAGATTGCAAAGGGTTAAAATGTCAAACAATGGAGTTTGAGTTTGATGAAGGAGATGAAAAGGAACCAATGTAGCAAGTAAAGGAAATATTCTCACTTCCTTATTTCCTTCTTCAGATATATCCTGAGCCATATATATATAATATATATATATAATATATATATGTATATATGTCTATGTTAGGGGAGAAGGAAATACAAAATCAACAGTCCTTGCCTTCCTAGAGTTTACAGTCTAGCTGGGTAGAGATAGTTGATCATATGATAGTGATTCTGGATATAAAATCTATAAATCATTGGATGCTGATTTGGAGACATTAATGAGTCTTATTTCCACTATTATTTACACAGTTCTTCAAATCCCTCCTCCCTAAGGAAGGTGAGGAATAACTACTGAATTGATTGTTCTTCTCTCTCTCTCATTGATTGATTGCTCTTCTCTCTCTCTCACTGTTCATTAGCTGCCACTACTGCCTGTCTCTTGTGGTTCCAGGGTCCATACTTTTGGTTTTACCACATACGTTTCATCAAGATCCTAAATAAGAGAGCCTGGGGAGGATGGCTTAGCCTCTGAGAGATAATCCCTCATTAGCCATCACACCTGAGCTAAGCAGAGCCTTAGCCCCATAGCAGGGACCCTCTAGTACAGCCTTCTTTCACATCCCCTCATCAGTCTTCTGGGATCTGAAAAAGTAACTGAAATCCCCCTTATAATTCCTCCCCAACTGGTGGTTGCCATAAATCTACAGTGACCCTATAACTCGACAGAGAGACAGTAAAGGAAAAAGATCTTCCAGGGAGAGGACTATCTCTGGACAGCACCTTAGGCTTTCAGGTAAGAATCTGAGCCCACTTTCAGATCATAAATTGTAAAGGATTTTTGAGATGATCTAGTCCAGAGGTCAGCAAACTGCAGTCAGCAAGTCAAATCTGGAAGGTTGCTTTTTTGGCAAAGTGGATAAAGGACTGAACCTGGAGATAGGAAGACTTGAGTTCAAATGTGGTCTCATACACTTACTAGCCATGTGATCCTGGACAAGTCATTTAACCTCTGACTGCCTTAACTTTCTCAGTAATAAAATAATGATATATAATATCACCTATATTGCAGGCATGTTGGGAGGATCAAATGATTTATCACAATTACTTAACACAGGGACTGACACAGGGTAAGAACAATTTAGATGCTTATTCCCTTTTTTCTCTCTTTTCTTTTTTATAGCCCATGACCTAAGAATGATTTTTAAATTTTTATAACTGAGGGGCAGCTAGGTGGCGCAGTGGATAAAGCACTGGCCCTGGAGTCAGGAGTACCTGAGTTCAAATCCAGTCTCAGACACTTAATAATTACCTAGTTGTGTGGCCTTGGGCAAGCCACTTAACCCCATTTGCCTTGCCAAAAAAAAAAAATTATAGCTGTAAAAGCAACACAAAAGCAGGTTTTAATCAGAATGTGGACCTTTGATTAAGGTTTGCCAGACCCCTTGATATAACTAGTTCAATCCAGTCTAATAGTTGAAAAAATTGATACCCAACACAGTAAAGTGACTGCATCAAGATCATATATGTAGATAGCAATAAGCAGAATTCAGAAATAAAACCAGGTCTCTCAAATTCATTGACCCTATTTCAGAGTTGAAGATATATAGTCAAGAATTATTAAATATCCAGATGAACCAGAGGGCCTTTCTCACAAGCTCTCTAACAGGAATAATCTCAGATGACTGAGATAGAGACAAATAAGAAGTTCCTAAGGCATATAAGTGAACCCTTTTCAGACACTCATGAGTCAAAGTGATATTTGTACTTTATTATTCTTTCCCTTTGAAATCCTTATACCAAGGAAACGTCAGAAATAGACTATTCTTGGAAAGCTTTAGGATTGGCAAGAGGGAGGGATGTATTTGATTGTTTTTTCTTCTAGTGGAAACAAACAAGCAAATAAAAATTTAATCAAGCCTCTTATTTACACACAGCTAAGTGCTTAATGGTTTTTTAATTAAATTAGGGACACATTTAACCAATTTCTTAGTGGGACCCAGGATTATCCCTAACTACTGATACTTTCTTCAATTGCCTTCCAGGTTTCCTGGGTCCAAAAGAATCTATTTGTCTAATGAAAAGTTACTCAATTCAATCATTGGACCTGGGTTTAAATAATGCTGGTCTTTGGGACAAAAGAGAAGAAATGAGCCAAGGAGCTGTGAGAGATCAGAGGTAGCTTTAAAGACACACCACACTCATTCCAGAGTATTTCTGTATCTTACTCTGCCCAGACCCCATTTGGAGAATTTGTGTTCGATTCTGAGGCCACATTTAGGAAGGATAAAAATAAAATGGAGCAAATTCAGAAGAGAGTGATAAGGATGGTTAGGAGACTAGAGACCCCATCATATGAGGGTTGATTAAAGAAATTGGAAGAGTATGGTGGGGAGAGTTTTTCCTGGGGTACAAGATTGTCTTCTAGTATTTGAAAGCTGACTCTAGTTCCCAATAAGTTCAAAATATTATTCTGGTTTGTTCCTCAAAAACAGAACTGAGACCTGGTTGGTGACTGTGTAGTCAGGCAACTCAAAGGTTGTCTTGGACTTGTACATAGAGAGATCAGGCCAAGAAGGTAAGGCCTGGGCAAAGCAGATATAGCAAGAAGTAGTAAAGCTAAGTTTCTGACTCTCCTGAGATGTTACAACTCTTTATTTGCTCTGAGTTAAGTGGAATCCCTTACAAAGGAACATGATCTCTTGTGAGGGAGTAAAGAGTAGAGAGGAAGTTTGCAGACTGTATGGCAGAATAAACAGAGCTTAAATGAATCTCGGAGGAAATAATAATAATAATGAACATTTATTTAGTGATTTAATATTTGCAATGATATTTATACCTATTATCTCATTTGACCTACACAATATCCTTGTGAGGTAGGTGATATCATTGTTGCCATTTGAAAGAGGAAACTGGGATTTAGGGAGATTAAGTGACTTGCCCAGGGGTCCCTCCACTAATAAGTGCTATGTTGTCTAACTGTTCGATGGAAAATTATCTCTGCAACATCCCCCAACAAGATGCCATCTAACTTTAACTTGCAGGTCTAAAGGAAGGGGAAAAACTCATTACCTCTTAAAGCAAACCATCCCATTTTTTAACGGGAGTAATTGTTAGGAAGTTGTTTTGCTTTGTTTTCTTTTCTGTCATATCTATTATAAATCTGCCTCTCAACTTCCAACTGTGGCTCTTAGTTTGACCTCTTGGGCCAATCAGAACAAATTTAACATAACCACTATAAAGCAACTTATTCCTAAGAGGAGACTAGAATTTGGAAACCAGAATAATGTTCCATTATCCTAGAAGAGTATGTTAGAAGTAGATTGTGGCGGGGGGGGGGGGGGGGGGGGGGGGGGGGGGGGGGGCTCAAACCTTAGGATAAAGAGTCTTCTTGAATTAATGACATACCAAAGGGTTATGTGTATGGAAGTTCAGAACTATATCTTGGGAAAATCTCAGTTGCTGCTTAGAGTCAGGAAGGTAATTAAACTACACAAGATCAAATTAGCTAATATTTGTAAAGTGTTTCTCACAATTGCTAGCATATAGGAGACAATAAATTCTGACTTTCTTCCATTTGCAAGAGGCAGAAAAGGAGAAAAAGAGAATAAATTAAAGATGTGTTGCAAAGGTACATTTGATAAGAATTGGTCATCGATTGAATATGAAGTCAAGGATGACTCTTAGGTTCTGAACCTGAGTATATGGAAGTATGGCAGTATCCTCAATAGAAATAGGAAAATCAGGAAGAAGAGCAGGTTTAATGGGAAAGATGATGAGTTCCATTTTGGTCTTCTTGAGTTTGAGATATCTATGACAGATCTAGAAATGTCCAGCAGATAATAAGTGGATCAAGGAAAGAGATTAGGGTTGTTAATATGGATTTTGGTGTCTTCTGTGAAGAGAAGGTAAGAGAACAATTGGCTGAGATCTTCAAAGAAGAAAATATAGGGAGAGAAGAGAAGAGAGTTTGGGATGGTCCTTTGAAACATCCATCCTTGGGAGGCAGAAGATGAAAGACCCACAAAGAAAATTGCAAAGAAAGAACTGGAGAGCTGGATATTCCTTCTCTTTCATTGTTCCCCAGAGTCCCTTATAACCTCCCAGGTCTTGGAATGAGAGGAGCTTGATCAGGTGAGGGAGGGGCAATGAAATGGAATCTGGGGCCCCAGACCAGACCCAATCCCCTGGACTCTTGCCAGAAGAAAATGTGTTCTTCAGCATTCTTCCACGCCTTCCTTGGTACACACTATGCCTTCTCTGTGGTGAGTTGGGCCCCTCTGTTTCTGTACTTAAGGGTTTGGCATACCAGGGAATAGAAGGGTTGGCCCCCCATATGGTGGTAGGTTGGGGGAACTGGGTGTCTCCTGATTCAGTCAAGGTCTCTTCCTTGTAACAAGCCTCTCAAATTTCTAAGTCTTACTGTGGAATGCAAGTAGAGATAGGGGTGGGAGGCAGGAAGTAAGTGGGATTGTGTATCTATAAGCCTTGAGAGGGGGAAAATGTGAGGCAAGGAATAGCCAGGGGGTAATGTGTAGTCAAACAAAGCAAAGAACAAGCTAATGACAGTGACAAAAACATGTTCGTGACTACCTGGGTTCCTTTCAAGGAGAATTCACCCGGACCAGAGGAATTGTTCATCTGACCCTCTCCCTTGCCTTTTCTTGCTCAGACCAGAGAAGCTAGGTTTAGCTAATGAGTTTCATAGATATGAAATATTTTGCAAACCTTAGTGTATGCATGAAAACTATTTTCATTATAGTTATTATCAATAGAAAATCCAGGAATGATCTAGGAATCTTTTCTTGGATAATGGTAAAAAAAATGGTGGTCATTTAGACAGTGGTGAAGTGGAAATATGGATCTGGAGAACTAAGATCCTAACATCAGTCATTTTGTTTGAGTAAAAGAAAGCTTGGTGTATCAGAGCAAATCATACAATAACAGAATTGAAAGGGACCTCAAAGATCATAGAGTCACGACATCTTAGAACTAGAAAGGACTCTAATCTGTCCCTGAAAAAAAATCCCTCAATAATTTATTCAAAAAAATCATCATCCAAATTTTGCTTAAGTGAGGCAAAATCTTACCAAGGCAGTACATTCCATTTTTAGATGACTTACATCAATGTAAATCTGTTTTTTTCCACTATTAGCTCCTAATTCTGATCTTCAGGACCAAACAGAACTTGGCTAACTCCTTTTCACTATATCTTATCATTCAGTCCTATGCTGGGTGACTCCATTTAGGGTTTTCTTCCAGAGTGATTTGGCATTTCCTTTTTTCCAATTCATTTTACAGATAAGGAAATTGAGTCAAACATGGATAAGTGGCTTGCTGGGTGACAGTGTCTGATGCCACATTTGAACTCAAGATCTTCCTGACCCCAGCCTAGTAGCTATTCTAGATGCCCCTCCCCACCTTCAATATGACAGACCTTCATGTACAGATGAGTAAATAGAAACATAGAAATTAAGTTACTTGTCCGTAGTTACCTCTTTAGTGTCAGAGGAAGGCTTCAGACCCAAATCTTCCTGAATGCAGTTTGGACTCTCTAACCATTTGAGCAAAGTGCCTCAGTGGCATATGGAAAGATAAGAAAAGTTGGTGTGAGAGCCGGAGTCTTCAGTATGATAGAGGTTTGGCCAAACTTTGAACCTAGGGAGCAAACCTGACTTAGGGAACAGGAAGGTCAGGAGGTTTAGAGATGATGGATTTAGATCAAGATGTCAGGAAAACCTGAGACAGGTTCAGGGTCCTCTAGGTTGGGTCAGTAAAGGATCTAATATTGGATTCAGGATCAGAGTTTCTGGTATATAGAGAAGAAACAACAAATACCAATTTCTAGGGTAGACTATCTCCTACAATCCATTTAATGTTGACCTCTTATCTCTACCCTCTAGCTCTTCAACTATCCATTCTTTCTGTCTTCCTGCTTCAGCCAGCAGTTGTCCCATTCATCTGCTGAGGAATCTTAGCCTCTTCAATCAAGCCTGCTGTGGCTGAGTAAAAGCAAACTTTTCCTCAAGAAAGCAACAAAAGGGCTCTCCATGGGCAGAAGAAACAAACAGGTAGATCAGGATATCATCTACACCAGGTAACAGTAAGAGAGCATGTTAGGGCCTACTCTTAATATAGAACCCTAAGAATGGATGGGTAGGTGAATGGATTGGGCATTAAGGGTGATGAAAGATAGAAAAGGAAAAAGTGGATTGGGGGATTGAGGTAAGGGAGTAAGAGTGGGAATAATCAAATTTTCAGAGATGGAATAGGGACCCAGAGATAATCAAAGTGGGAAAGGGAAGATAGAGGACTGAGCTGCAGAAGAGGGACAATTTCTGAAGGATCAGTCTTTCATAGGATCACAAATTACTAGAGAGCAAGGGCAGAAAGGATGGGCTATTTTCAATAGGAGGAATTGTAGTTAGATGAAACATCAGGAAAACATTCCCCACAATGGTGGGTGCTGAGAGGATATAGGAAAAGATCAATAAATGTGACGGAGGAAACTCTCAGAGCAAGGCAGAAAATACTTCTCCAAATCTCATTCTACTTCTTTTGCCAGTACAAAAAGGAAAAGGAAAGAAAATTTCAGTAATCCCTCTTTCCTCAAGGTCTTCAAAGAACTGTTCTTCCTAAGTCCCCTGATTCAACCACTAGAGGAACAAAGCCCAATCAAGGTAGACAATGGAACCAGGCTATACACCAATCCTTTTCAATCACACAAACATCACCCTGGATGTGAGCTCTGGTCCTGGACCTTTTGTCCTCCTGGGCATCCCAGGACTAGAAGCAGCACATATGTGGCTTTCTGTGCCTGTGTGCCTCTTGTATCTGACTGCAGTGATTGGGAATTCCCTGCTGTTGGCCCTGGTGGCAGCTGACCCAGCCCTTCAGGCCCCCATGTACCAGTTATTAGGGCTGCTGGCTGCAGCTGATCTGGTCCTGTCCACAGCCATAGTACCCAAAGCTCTGACTGTGTTATGGGGCTTCTCTGGAGAGATTTCTTTTGGGGCCTGCCTGACTCAACTCTTCTTTGCCCATGTGGCCTTTGTAGCAGAGTCCTCAGTATTACTGACCATGGCATTAGATCGCTATTTGGCCATCTGTCGACCACTGCATTATGGTACTCTCCTCACTCCCCGGGTGGTGGGAGCTGCTGGAGGGATTGCCTTAGCTCGAGGAACCTGTGTGATGGCACCACCTATATTCTTGCTTCAGCAGTTACCTTACTGTGGGAGGAAAGCCATACCACATACCTACTGTGAGCATATGGGTGTGGCTCGGTTGTCATGTGGAGATATCCAAGCCAACATCTGGTATGGGCTTGCCACTACATTGCTGTCACCAGTCCTGGATGCTGTGCTCATCATCATCTCCTATGCTTTCATCCTCCATGCTGTCTTCCACCTACCATCCAGGGGTGCTCGCCACAAAGCCCTTAGTACTTGTGGGGCCCATGCTAGTGTCATCATCTTCTTCTATGTACCTGCTTTCTTCTCTTTCCTTGTCCACCGTTTTGGTAGACACACTGTCCCAGGACATGTCCACATCCTCCTGGCCAATCTCTATGTGGTGATCCCACCTGCTCTCAACCCCATTGTCTATGGGGTTAGGACCCAATGTATTGCTGGGAGAATCCTGCATTTGCTGACACCCAGTCGAGTTGGGATGGGAAGGAAATAGAGGTCAGCTGGAGATTCACTATCAAGATAAGTAAAGATAAGAGCCCAATCAGGTGGATAGTTTGTCCTCTGAATCTTCTTTGAATATATGATCTCTTCCCCAATATGCCTACTTTGCATCAATATAGTCATACTCACATACATGCACACTCACACACAACACATGTACACACACATACATACACCTCTATCTTTTATAGAGAAGTCCTCATCTTAATCCCAGTTCTCTAAATCTGAATTGCTCTCAACTTTCTCTATACCAACCCATACATGATATAAATATATCGTTACCTAGGTATCTCATTACAAAGATAAATATCTCATATCTAGGTTTGTCTAGACTTACATTTTTCTTCATTTGTCTTTGTGCCCTTTTATTACCTGCCTATGCCCATAAATCTGCTTTGGAAACCTAAGAGAATTGTTTCTATCTATGTGGGTATCAGACCAGGAACACCATGAGGTTAGGATCTGAGTGTCTATGTCACAGTAGGAACTCTGAAGGGGGAATCTGTGTATCTGTGTCAATCTAGGAACCCCAAAGGGCAGGGTCTTTGTATCTGAATCAGACCGGGGTCCTGAAAGTAGTCTCTTCCTTTCCAAAGTTTATAAACTACTCTGATCTCTGAAATGGAACTTACCTCCTCTGG
Source organism: Macrotis lagotis (assembly GCF_037893015.1). NCBI lineage: Eukaryota > Metazoa > Chordata > Mammalia > Peramelemorphia > Peramelidae > Macrotis > Macrotis lagotis. The sequence continues at coordinate 841,951,229 of NC_133658.1, read as the reverse complement.
AGTAATTCATTCTCTTGTATCCTTAAAATGAATATAGGTATCATTTACCTAGGAAACCTCTAACTGATGACAAAAATTTATTCATTGGGGGCACTGGATGCACTCATTTATTCATTCATTCTCTAATCTTCAACTGACCTTTGACATTCAGGAAGCCTGACTATGTAGAGAGTGTTGGATGATAATAGGTTTTGTACAGATCCTAAAGTTTTCAAAGCACTTTATGTATAGGTTATCTCATTTGAGCCTCACAACAACCCCAGGATGTAGGTAGCATTATTTTTCCATTTTACGACTGAGGAAACTGAGGCAGACATAAGATAATTAACTTTCCTAGAGTCACACAGTTTATATCTGAAGCTATTTTTTATTCCTTTAAAAAGATTTGTTTTAGTTTAAACATACAGAAAATGTATTTCCATAACATAGTATATAATAAAAAGATGATTGAATGTGAAACTGTGAATCTATTATGTACAGCTTGCTATTCCTTTTAAATATAAAATGAAGTTGTCATGTAACTTTTGTCTCCCCAAGATAGCAATCATTCAACAAACAGGTGTGTTCACATATCTATAAATATATATATATATGTACACATGTGTAAAATCATTCTATGTATACTTCTATTTATCAGTACTTTTATCCAGATGCAGATAGCATCTTTATATGTCTTTTGAAGTTAATTTGGATATTTATAACAGTCAAAATGACTTATTTGTTCAAAGTTCTTGAAACAATATTACTAATTCTGTATACAATGCTATATTGATTCTGCTCATTTTGCTCTTCGTTATTTTATGCAAGTCTATCTATACTATATTTGAGCTCAGTTCTTCCTGACTCCAGATGCTCTATCCACTGTGACACTTAGCTGCCATATTATCAGGTAACCACTTAGACAATGCAATTCCCTTTCCCCTATAACTAAATGACAGTTTTTCCATCTTCTAAAAAGCTAAGTTATACCAGCTGCCAAAAATGCTTTCCCCAGCTTCACAAAAGCTTCCTGCATCAGGAAGTTCATACAATCATACAGTTGAAGGTAATAGGAATCAAGTTCAAGGGGCCATGAAGCCCCCCCCCATCTTTTAATGAGGAAACAATGCATAGACAGGTGTGCAAGGTGTAATCACATTGTTAATTAAGTACCTGAGGCAGGATTCAAACCCACACAATTTCAGGGACAGCATTCTTATCCGCCACGCCAGCTAGTTATTTTGAAAGTTGAGCATGGATGAATTTCCTTGGTATAGAGCAGGATAACCTCTCTATAATCCATTCTAAAGTTCTTCTGAGATGAAAGACCTAGAGTCCCATGTTTGAGTTGATGATAGACAATTAGATCCTATAATCACCACTGTCTTACTAAAAGCCCATCTTCCAGAAGGGAGAGGGTAAAGAGCTAGGAGAGAAGAAAACTGCCAAAAAGTATCTCCCTGGAGGAAAGAAAAAAGAGGCAAAGGACAGGGCCAAAGCTGATTTCCCAAAAAAGCCATAAACTAAAGTATGAGAAAAGGTGGGATACAAAGCTTCTCTCATTTTAAATTACAAGAGAGACTAGTTACTATTAGGCTTTGAATACTTATAGTGTTTTTATAAGATTTACTATTATTTAAAATTCCTATAGTAACCAGAAACAAAATCCTTTAGAAAATCTAATGAAGGCTTTACACAGTGACATAAAAGCAAGAGAAGCAGATTTAAAGAAAAAATATTCCTAACAGTGAAAGCTGCTCCCACATGCAAAAAAGCCACTGCTCCCCTTCCCAAATCTCCATAATCCTGGGTAGGAGCTTCTGTGATAGTGTAGAGTGAATTCTCATTAGCTGCTAACCAGTTGAAAATCCACAAACTACTATGAAGGGTTCCAGGTGAGGAGGAACCTGGAAAAGTGAAGTAATTTCAAAAATAAAGACTTGTTGACTTGAAGTGGGAGAACCAGTGAACCCAATTTAGGTAGATTAGGCAGAGAGAGTACACTGGTTCAGGAAGTAGACCTGGTTCTAAGAAGTGTGGGGGCAGAGTTGAAGAAAAGATTATATGTCTTTGGGAGACCTTATGTGATCCTCCCATCTTCCCAACCTTTCTCTCCCAGAATTAAAGGTTTATAAATAAACTCTTCAGGATTGAGTTTCTAAGAGAGTCGCTGCTACTTTAAAAGTTGAGTGAGACATGGTAGGAAAATAAAACAATTTCTTAATCTCAGTGCCCTCTCCCCTTTTCTTGGCCATCCTAAAGACATGCTGAGACTTGCCATAGATTTTACCTCCCTTCTCCCTCCCATTGATATCTGGATGATGATAACTGAGTGCTAACACATAATCCCTGATATTCATGTTAAGTTTAACTGGCAGGAAAGATAGCACGCCTGTATCAGCCTAAGGTTTTGAGGAGTCTCTCTTCACTGATTTCTATACAATTCTTTACTGGATTTTGAATGACCTAGGTTCTAGAAGGAAAGTAGGTTGGGAAGGGGCAGAAATGAATGAAAAAGCATTTATTAAGGAACTACTATGTATCAGGTACTATGTGAAATGCTTGGGATATAAATGAAGGCAAAAATAAGAACTCATAATTTACTGGTGGAACTAGCACACAAACAACTGTGTACAAGCAAGCTATATAAAGGATAAATCGGAAATAGAAGGAAGGCATTACATTAAGGGGGGAAAGGAAATAAGTCTTATAGAAGGCAGGATTTTATCAGTTTCTTGAAGGATGCCAAAGAAACCAGAAGACAGATCAAGGAGAGAATTTTAGGGATAGGGGAAAGATAGTGAAAATATTCTGGATTGGGTGATAGATAATGTATCCTGTTATAAGAATAGTAAGGAGGCAGCATTAGTTTATTACTGAGTATAGATGGTGATGATGATAATGTTTGTCCTTTATTCTCAAAGATGTCATAGACAAGTACATGAGTTGAGTTTGGGAGTGGGGCACTATGCTCAATCACCAGCCTCCTGTTTTCCTCCAGTGGACAAATAGGAATCAGGATGACTGGAGATGCCCTGGATGCAAGGCAATCAGGAATAAGTGCCTTGCCCAAGGTCACACAGCTAATTAGTGTTTGAGTTCAGATTTAAACTCAGGTCTTTCTGACTTCAGGGTTGGTTGCTGTACCCACTGTGCTATCTGAAAATGAAAAGACCAGGATAAGAAGAAATTTACAAGACTTATTTGACTCTGGAAATAATAGTGCATTTAATTTCCTAGAGGACCTTTGTTTAAGAAGGTCAATTTGACAGCAGAGAGGAGAATAGACTGGAGCATATAAGGTGATCAGGGCCTGCCCCAGAGTAATGTCAGTGTCTCCTGAATGAACATGAAATGATTCTTGGTCAGCAACTCTATCTGGAGCCCACTCCTACATCAGAACCAGGGAGAAAGGGTGGAGACTTACATAAGAGCAATATATCAGGTGCACAGGACTGCCAGAATTATGAAGGGATTCTGGGAAAGGTTGGTGAATTTAGAGAGAGACCTAGCAAAGTGGTGTCCAGAGAAATTACTTCAGACTTGAAGAGAACTGAGCAACTTAAGAGTGGAAGCTGAGGGTCATGTGGGGAATATAGAGGAATGGTAAATGAGGGAGCCAAAGTCAGACAGAATACCCAAAGAATCAAGGCCTAGATAGAAATGACATTCCAATATATACTGAAGAAATGCTCCCAAGGACATAGCAGGACATTTCCCCAAGCCCCCCCCACACACACACACCTCATACTCATCTCCATCCTGATTCAGGTAGTGAGAACACACTTGCTTCAGAGATACAGATAGGGTTGCAATTCAGCTATTGGGGCCTCATTCTGGTTCTAATCCCCTATGAAAAGACTACTCCCAAGTAGGGTAGGGCAAAGAGGTAGCTCAGGTTCACTTTAATCTGTTTAGCCAGAGGGGTAGGATTAGAATGTCATGACAGATAAGACCCTAATATGTTAAGAAAGTTTGCTAATTGCTTGGGGCCCACGTCACCTTGGCCCCATAGTTTCATACCTGGGCCCTAGATGTCTGAGAAGAAAGTCTAAGCCTGTCACTCACTCCACACCCTGTTCTCCTCTAATGACTATTCTGACCTCAAGGATCAGTCTGCCTTCCTCCTCCTCCTCCCCCAGACCAGAATAAAAGACATCTTAGTGGTCCATGTTTCAACATAGCCACTTGGCCCATATACCCAGAGCCCAGATGCATAGCTGCTCAGCTTTCTTCCTAGGGCTGCTGTTGCCCATTGTGCTATCCAACCATCCCCAGGTAAGGAGAAGGGGAGAACAGATGGGGTAGGACAGGGGAGGGAGAGAATCTTTGAATCATGAAATGTCAGGGCTAGGAGAAGCTTAGAGATGTTCTAGAAAGAGTAAGGCAGGATGCAAAACCAAATCTCTCCTCCTTCCTACTCCAAGGATCTATCATTCTTGGTTTACTTAATGAGTTCTAGTGACTGGTAGCCTCCTCCTGAGAAAGTACACAGACTGGATAAGAATAGATTCTAGAATGAATTAGAAAATAATGCAGGACAAGAAGGAATTTGTAAGGATTGATGCTTTGTTCTGTAGAAATGATCCCTTGCTGTAGTCTAAGGACCCCATCAGAACAACTGATCCTGAGAGATATTTCAAGCTTTCTCATTCAAATGCAGGTGTGGGACACAGCCCCAATAGTCTAATCCTCAAATACTCATGTTGCCTTTGAAGAGCTCTTTCTTTGCTCTCCCTACCTTCAAATTATCTTTGTAGTTTTTGTTTGTTTGTTTTAGGTTTTTGCAAGGCAATGGGGTTAAGAGACTTGCTAGGTAATTAGTAAGTGTCTGAGATAGGATCTGAGACTTCAGAACTGGTGCTCTGTTCCCTGGGACACCCAGTTATCCCTATCTCTGTAGTTTTTATTTCCTCCCCTATCACTGCTGAAATGGGTGGATACATTGAAGTCTACTATCTACAAGCACTCAGAGGCCTTCACAGTCTCTTCTTCATTATAGTCTATATCCTTCAGCATCATTAAATTCCCAACCCTTGTCTCTATCCTATCATCTTGGGGAAGAAGTAGTATGCTTTGATGAAAAATTTCAACTTACCACCCCTGGAATCTTGAGCAAAACATTCAAACTCTCTAGATCTTAGATTCCTCATATAAAAAATGAAGGAAATTGGTTTAGATCAAGAGTATCTTAGCTGGATCAGTGGAGTAATAGGCAATATTTTGATAACTGAATTTTCATTTAATTAGTTTCCTTTGTAATTCTATGTACCAACTTTTTCACTTAAAAAATATTCTGAGTTGTCTATAGGATCTAACAGACTCCTAGGGGAGTCCATATACTTAAAGTTAAGAATCCTCATCTAGATTTAAGTATACGCTTCCTTCCAACTCAAAATTTTGTGTTCTTAATATATAAATGAATACATTTTTGTATTTTTGAGGGGTTGGGGATTTATCCTTCAGATTAGAGGGAAACAGAAAATTGGAATTCCCTTTTAAAGAAGGGGAGGTTCTACTCATTTCTTTAAAAAAAACAGTTTTCAGATAATGTTCTTCTTTGCAGGTGAAGCCTGTTAGAATCATTCACAATGAAACAGCCTATAGTCTGGAACAGCTCCAGGCAGTATACAAGGTAAAGGAAATCTCCTACAGGGAGGAATTATTGCTCCTTCCATTCCCAGAATCCTTATTCCACCTTCCAACTATGGAAGGATATCTAGATTGATAGATGAAAGACTGAAAGAGAAACAGTGCATCCTCAGGGGTCCTGTGGTGGACCTTGGAAATTAGGGACAGCCCAAATGCCCCCATTCAAATCATGCTCTATCTCATTCCCATTATTCCTTATTTATTATCATTATGCCTCCTCAGGCCCTCAAAAAATTCATTCATATCCTCTGAAACCTTGACATTTCTTTTTAAATTTTTTAACTTTTAATTTTAGTGTATGGAATTATATAAATATTTCCATAGCAATGTAATAAAATGATTTCACATGAAACTATAAATCTATTATTTACAATTTGTCATTCCTTTTAAAATCTATAATGAACTCATGCAATAAGGTCTTTGTCATTTCAGATGGTGAGCAATGTGGCAGGATCCATGGATGAACAAGGCAACTGTGTCTGTGTGTTCTATCTACCCAATAGCTTCATCCCTCTGGAACAACTAAAGAAGCTACAGAATGCTGCAGAAAAACTTGTGGAGAAATATGAATTGGAGCTTTCTGAAGTAAGTATCCTATAGTGAGAGAAGGATTTCCAGGAGGAGGGACTGATATGGTGGGGATGAGGAATGACAAGGGTTTTAGAAATCATAAAGCTCAAATCCTTCATCCAATGAGTGAAGAAACTGAGGTGTCAAAAAATGAAATTACATGCTGGTACTAAGTAGTATAACTGTGATTGAAACACAGGCTTCTTGGTTCCAGATTCATTGGTCTTTCCACTAAACTGAGATGAGTATCATATGAAATTGTGTGATATGGAGTATATTATATGAGGATTAGAAGAGTTGGGAGAAGTATAATATGTGAACATGTGATATAGGAAGTGTGTTATTTTTGGGGTATGATGTATAGAGTGATATCAGTGTATACAATTTTGGGGTGATGTCAAGGATGTTGAGTGTATAAAGTATTTAATTGAAACAGAAGTATTTGAAATGGGAGAGAAGGAAGTGATATAGACAGTATATATCTGATAAGGAACCTAGAAGAAAAAACAGTCTCACCTTCCATGAAACTGAACTGGACTAAAAGTAAGAGCCTAAAAGGGGAGACACAAAAAAATGGAGAAGAAACATGTTGGTCCTTAGTGGGTGCTCCTAGTCTGGAGGATTCAGGGAATCCTGGACCCAGGAGGAGGAGACAGGACCCTACCTTTAGGGATATCCCAGTCTGATCAGCAATACTAATCTAAGATTTAATTTTGGAATTTATTCATTGAGCCCAAAGCTTAGAGAGATGAATCTTTTAGTTGAAATTTTTGGAGAAGATCCTTGGGGAAAGATGTTTGAATGCTGAGATATAGACTTTGTGCCTGAGAAGGGGGGGACAAAGGGCAAACAGCTTCCAGTTAAACTTTGTAGACTGCAGATTTCAGAAAATGTTGATAGGGGAATCAGGGACTGACCTTTGGGGAGTTGAATCTTATTGGGAAAACAGATGTTCTTTGAATTTAATTAAAAGGGACCTTAGACATTCTTTGCCACACTAACATGAAGTATCATGTACAGGGGTATAGGCTGTTTCTGTATCAGTAGGATATAAAATTGGGAAAATAGTTTTTAATACCACTTTATTCTGTTGGTGATAGGAAGGAAGCCAATGAAGGATGTTGAGACAAAAGGGACAGAATGAGTTGAACTTAGATTCTAAAAATAGATTTTAGTATTATACCTTGTTTTTACATCATCTAAAATGTTTCCTTGTATTATTTTCCCCTCTTGGATATACAGAACTTGTAACTGACTTTTTTAAAAAGAGGAAGAAGAGAAAAAAACATTCAGTAAAAGCAATCAGTTTTTGACAGTAAAGTTAGAGAGAAGTCTATGATGTCAGGAAAAGAGAGGATAGTACTAACCTACATTCTTCTCAATCCCATATTTTTCTCCATTTCTTCTTCTCATACTCTTGCCATCCCTTCCTTACCTTTTTGTCAGGTGAATGAGTACACACCCATCAGGGTCCAGGAGAAGGCAATGCTAGAACTTATGCAGCATCTGAAGTGGAGGCAACAGGACTCTGGATCAGGTTCTGGGTCTGGTCACACTTCCTACTCTACTGATTATGAATGGGAAGCTCTTCATCGGGAGCTGCTGGGAGTTTCTAGACTGCTGAGTCAACTCAAGGCTAGAGTGATAGGAGGCAAAGACAGCAGCACTGAAGGAATTCTCCAAAGGATCCAGGAACAGGTGAGGCAAGCCCTATTCTCAGCAACCTTTTTAGACCCTATTGTCTCTTCTAAGGGTATTATCAGATATCTACTTTGTCCTCCCTAATTTTACATCCATATCACTTGTATACTTTATATACTCAAAATTCTTGACATCATCCCAATATTGTACACACTCTCTACAGCCTACCTCCCTATATGACACACCCCCTATATCACATACTCCAATATTATACCTCTCCTGACACACCCTCCTAATGTACTCCACATCAATTAATTCCAAATGACACCCATTTGAGTGTAGTGGAAATATCAATGGATTTGGAACCAAGAAACCTGTGTTTCAATCATAGATATACCACTTAGTATCAGCATGACCTTAGACAAGTTATTTCATTTCCTCAAATCTCAGTTTCTACACTTGTTGAGAGAAGGATTTAAGCTCTATGATTTCTAAAGTCCCTTCCATTTGCCAATTCATGGTTCCTTGACTCCTTGTGACCCCTACCCTATCATATCTGGGACTAAATTATGATGTCAATCACCCTTTATTACATTTGCTAGTATCATATATACCCCATGTGTCCCCCCTTCATATTATATGTCATAATATCATATGTCTTACTCTCATATTAACCAATTTCTATAACATAACACCCTCCATTTTACTATTCCTTTGCCTCCATTCATATCATATCACCCTAATGCATACATATTTAGACTTCCTACTTCACCATGTCCTCCTGTGGGTGTGGGTGTAAGAAAGCTGTTTGGAATGTCTCAATCTCTCTATTACTTAGAGAATTAGGGTATCCCAGGAAGGGGAAACAATCTAATTAAACAAATCCTTTTCTCTAGGAGAAGTAGGCCAGTTATCATAGCAGAATCAAGAAACAATAAACAGATAAAGTACATTGAGACAATTTGATCTTATAAAGCCATAGGTAGATAAGAGTCTATACCCTCTCTTCAAGCTTCAATGGTAGGGAGCAGAAAAACTGTGCCCAACTTGGCTTGAGGTAGTCAGGGTGTTGACTTGCCCTTCACTAAACCCACAACTACCTCTCCCCATCCTAGAGTGTGCTAGAAAATAATTAATGTAAGTCAACCTGGGTCAGAGATAAGAGATCCATCATAGTGTCTACTCCTGCCTAATTCATTATCTCACTGTCTAGTTGAGAAGCTTGACATAATCAATCAGATAGAATCAATTGTTAAATGTATATTAGGAGGAAAGAAATCTGAGAGCAATAATTGTAATAAAAAGTAAATGTAAATTGTGACCTTGAAAAAGTAACTGGGCCTCTCTGGGCCTCTTCAGTTTATCTAACTATATGTCAAGATGATTTTCTGACCAGGTAAGATCTATATTTTCACATTCTACTGTTCATAATATAGAACTTTTGAGCTAAAAGGGACCTTAGGGACTACCTGGTTTTACCCCCCCTCATTTTATGTGTGAGGAAACTGAGGCACAGAGCTCAGAATACAACTTGCTCAAGTTCACACAAGTAAATGTTAGAAGCTAGTAATAATTATAGTACTAATTAATACTAGTAAATGTTATTATAACTTGGATCTTATTCTAATTCCAATATTTTTTTCCAAATACATCATATTCTTCTTTGCCCAGATGGAAGATTGGAATAACCAGGGAATATTTCTCATCTCTCTCTCTTCCTCTCCTGTACAGGTGCAAAATGCCAGCATCATACTACAACATTTGGCCAACTCACAGCAAGAAAACTTAAAAATCACTCAGCAGAAGGTGAGTGCCTTGGAAAACCAGTTGATTGACTGTGAACGATATCAGAGTCCTGGCGAACAAGTCCAGAATCTTCCTCCTGGTGAGTGCCCCATCATATTCATATTCAGCCCTATCTTGAAATTCAGGGCCTTATTCTCTTCTACCTTCCCCTTCATAAAAAAGAATGTCTTTGAATGTTACACAACCTGAAATTTTAATTATATATTTATTAGTTCTATATTATGTGCTATGATGGGGTAGAGTTCTATAGGATCTCATATATTTTTGTTTCTGTTCACTAATTTATTCACCCATCTATGTGTTCATTCATTAGTTACTAGACCTGTGATTTTACTCATGTATTTTTATCTTAATATTTTCCCCAATTACATGTAAAAATAGTTTTCTGCATTCATGTTTGTAAAATTCTGAGTTCCATATTTTTCTTCTTCCCTTCCTTTCCCCCTTCCCAAGCAGCAAGTTTGATATAGATTTGATATAGTTTTTATATGCACAGTCATGTTAAACACATTTCCATATTAGTCATGTTATGAAAGAAAAATCAGGAAAAAAAGGGGAGAAAACATTAGAAAATATAAGGAAAAATTGGGAAAAGGGGGAGAAATCATAAGAGGGAGAAATCATAAGAAAGTAAAAGAACAGATTTTAAAAAGTGAAAATAGTGTGCTTTGACCAGTATTCATACTCTAGTTCTTCCTCTGGATGTGAATGGTATTTTCCAGCACAAGTCTTTTAGAACTATCTTTAATCACTGTCTTACTGAAAACAGTTACATCTATCATAGTTGATCATCATACTACATTGATGATACTGTATACAATGTTCTCCATGTTCTGCTCACTTCACTTAACATCAGTTCATGTAGGTCTTTCCAGGAGTTTCTGAAATCTGCCTGCTCATTCATTATTTCTTATAGAAGAATAGTATTACATTACATTCATCATCACAACTTGTTCAGTCATTCTCCAATTGATGGGCAACCCCTCAGTTTCCAATTTTTTGCCACCACAAAAAAACTGCTCTAAATATTTTTGTACATGTATGTCCTTTTCCATTTTTTAATTTCTTTGGGATACCGTCTCTTAGTAATGGCTAGACCATAGAGTATGTACAGATTGTTTACCTTCAGCATAGTTTCAAGTTCCAAATAGATTTTTAAAATCCAGAATAGTTGTATCAGTTCACAACTTCACCAGTAATGCATTAGAGTTCCAGTTTTCCTGAATCCACTTCAGCATTTATCATTTTCCTTTTCTGACATATTAGCCAATCTTATTGGTAAGAAGTGATATCTTAGTTACTCGTGCATTGATCTGTTGATCTTACAATTCTCCATTTTCTCTACAACTTCAAGCCTTAGAAGCCTTGGAATGCTGAGAGGTTGTGATTAGTCATGAAGTCAATATGGGTCAAAGACAAGACTTGAATCCCTGTCTATCTGATTTCCAGGTCACTTCTCTAAAGTGACACTATATGCTTACACATTCACGGCCACAGTCATCCCAACATACACATATACAGGCATATAGCTCCATATGTTTTCCCAAGAAAAAATAATTTTAAAAAGCTACTTTAAAGGGGACTAGGAGAATGAAATAAACATTTATTAATCATCTACCATTCATTAGCAACTGTGCTAAGCACTTTACAAATACTATCTCAGTTGATCTTTATAATAACCCTGTTAAGTCTGTGACATTATTATGATTTCACCTTTTAATGGTTGAGGAAATTAAGGGTGGACAAACATTAAGCTACTTTTCCAGGGTCACACAGCTAATAATTACTGAGGATAGATTTGAACTTTGTTCTTCCTACTAAAGGTCCAGTATTCTCTCCACTAACCCATATAGCTTTCATGTAGGTGGTTCAGAAACTATATAAATGTACAGACACATATACTGACTTTACACAGTCTAGTCAAATGGCATTTATTTTCAATTTGTATCTGTTAAGTGTTTATTGTATGGAAAGCATTGTGCTAGGTGCTGGGGATACATATTATCTAATAACAATACGCACACTGGCACAAACATATAGTCACAGTACTACTATCACAGATACTCGCATGCAAATTTATTATTTAGACACTCATTCTTACATCAACAAAGTGCATAAAATGGATCTCCAAAAAATAGTAGAAGCAACTCCTTTCTTCGCTAGTTTATGTTTCACAAAGTGCTTCCCTTACAGTCCCCTTACAAGTTATGCAGCTGGATATTTATTATTTCCATTTTGCAGGTGAAGAAATTGAGGCTCATAAATTATTGACCAGCCATAGGCAATCAGGAAAAAAATCTAAGAGTCAGACTGAGATTCTGAGCCAGGACTGGCCTATCTTTCAATATAGTGCACTTTCCATCTTCTACCTATTATCCTACCTACCTTGCAAGCATGTGATGGGAAAAGTAATTCTGTAAATCTAAAGTCTATATATGTGAGTAAGGATTTTGATAGTTACAAATACAAACACACACACACACACATACTGAGGAGTCCTCCCCCAGCATCTGAGTCTTGGTTGTCAAAGGAAATCAGTGTCAATCCCCACCCATCATCAGATTCCCCCAAGATGTTGGCAGAGGAAGCATATGAAACTAATATCTCTGCCCAGTCTGTGCCATCTTTAGGAGTCCACATAATGCTCTCCATTTTCCTAGGTTCTTGTGCCCATGGCACTCTGCTCAGTGTCAGTCATCCCCTTGTGGTTCAACTCAACTGGCGTGGCTTCCATTATAAGGCTGGTGCCTGGGGTCGTGACACAGGACTCAACCTCACATCTTCTCTATACTGGGTTGCTCCTCTTCGATCTGATGGCAGGTAAGACACCCAGAAGCTACAACACTTCACCACACCACTCCATGTTCTGTCTCTGTCTCTGTCTCTGTCTCTCTGTCTCTCTCTCTCTCTCTCTCTCTCTCTCTCTTTCCCTCTCTGTCTAGTTATCTCTCATCTCTGTCTCTATCTCTCTGTCCCTCTTTGTCTCTGTCTCTATCTCTTTCTATTTCTCTACCTTTGTCTTTCTATCCCTGTCTTTGTCTCTCCCTGTCTCTCCACCCCCTCTATCTATATCTCTATCTTTCTCTGTCTTTCTTTGTCTTTTCTCTATCTCTGTCTCCCTCTCCCTCTCTGTGTCTGTCCCTATCTGTCTCTTTCTCTCTCCTTGTCTGTCTCTATCTCTATCCCTTTCGCTTTGGCTCTCTTTCTTTGTCTCTATCTCTCTATGTCTCTCTCTCTCTCTCTCTCTCTCTCTCTCTCTCTCTCTCTCTCTCTCTCTCTCTCTCTCTCTCTCAGATGTGTGTGTGTGTGTGTGTGTGTGGTCCCAAGAGATGTATGGCCCAGGCTGGGTCCTAGGACTAAAACAGCCTAGACTGACATTGCATTTTTTGAACTTCACCAGGACTTTCATCACAACAGCCCTGTGATCTAGGCAATCTTATAAGTTACTGAAGAGTACCCTGGAGTCATGCATGCTTTCAAGTGTGAGGGTGTTTCATTTCAATTATTCAAATCACACCCTTTCTCTCTTAAATATACTATTATTGTATGTTGCCATACATAATAACTATAAGAACCAATATTTTGTAGCACTCTGAGGCCTATAAAGTTCTTTACAAATATTATCTCATTTTGTTCTCATAACACTGGGAGGTGAGTGCTATTATTGCCATTTTACTGATAAAGAAAATAAGACAGACAAAGGTTAGTTGACTTTACCAGGGTCACAGAGCCTATGTCCGAGGTTGTATTTGAAATCAGCTTTCCCTGACTCCATCTATCAAACTGTGCCACCTTGCTGCCAAGGGTCAACTTCCTTTTGCAGTAGTAGTTCAATGATGTCTTTTTCACGTTAGGGTAAGGAACAATGTCTTTGGAGTCAGATCTCCAATCCTACCTGAAACTATTTATCTATGTCTGAAAACCTGGACAATTAATCAGTTACTTAATACTCAAAAGTATTTATTAAGATTATTCCAGGTTCCAAGCACCATTTTAATACTGGGATATTTTAATAAGGACAAAAAGAAAAACAAACAATCCCTCTCCTCAAGAAATTGATATTCTAATAGGAGAATTAAGCTATCCATCTCTAATTATGCTACATAATATCATCTGTTTCCAGTGTTCAGGAGACCTCCACAGTTTGGAGAACATATCATTCCCTTCTTTTCTTAAACTGGGATTCTCTTTTCCCTTCTCTGTCTGTCTCTGTTTCTCCAGGCCAAAAATTCTAATCTTGGTGACCTGACCCTAAACCTCTCTCAACCTCATCCCCTGGATTAGATAAAAATTGCTTCTTTAGCATTTTAAAGTTTGTTTAAAAAGTTCCATCACTATAATCCTGTTAGGTGGTTTAAATGTTATTTTTCTCCACTTTACAGATTAGGAACCTGAGACTTAAAGAGAAAGGACATATTTAAAATCACACTTGGATTAGAACCTGCTACAGATATGAAATTCTTTGCATCACAGTTGTCTATTTAATATATACATAGCCTTGTTGGAGATAGATATAAGGCAAAAAGACAACTAAGTGATCCAGTGGATTGATTTTTGGACCTAGAATCAGATAGTTCTAATCCTATTTTAATTCCTTACAAACTCTGTGATTAGTTGTGAACAAGCACAATTCATCTATGCTTGAATTTCTTCATATGTAAAGTGAAAGGGTCATGCTCAGTATCCTGTTAGATCCCTTCCAGATCTAAATCTTATAACCCCATGAAGTCAATTAAGTCAATTAACTATCCTGAGTCTCAATATCTATAAAATGAGAGTGTTATTTTAATTGACCTCTATGGTTCTTTTTTCCCTCTTCCTCCCTTTCTACCCTACCTCAGTGAGAAGGCTAGCAATATGATGTTATACATATGTAGTCAAGCAATGTATTTCCACAATAGTCATGTTGTAAAAGAAAACATATGTAAAAAAATCTCAAGAAAAACAAAGTTAAAAATTATGATACCATCAGTTCCCTCCCTAGGGATGGATATCATTTTTCATCAGAGGTCCTTCAGAGTTGTTTTGAATTATTGATTATATTGCTGACAACAGTCAAGTCATTCACAGCTGATCATCCTACAATAGTGTTCTTACCCTGTACACTATACACTTTATATTAGTTCATGTAAGTCTGGGTTTTTCTGAGAGTATCCTGCTAATCATTTTTCACAGCAGAATAGCATTCCTTCACTATTACAGATTTGTTTAGCCATTCCTCAACTGATGGGCATTCCTCAACTGATGGGCATTCCATCTCACCACCTTCTATGGTTCTTGCTTATTCTCAGTCTTATGATTCTAGAGTTATAGGTGATGTACATTTCAAACTTTGTAGGAAGGTGTTCTGGAAAAGAGAGATTTGTGTGTGCTAGAATATTTAATCAAGAATGACTTCTTTGAGGTGCTAGGTCTCTAGATGAGTCTTAGAGAATGGAAAGGATTCAGTGGGCCTCAAAAGAGACATAAAATCCAGACAGACAGACATAGAGTGCTTTTACCCAACAGCAGTGATTTTTATTTTTACTTTGTACCCTTCCCAAGGTATTTTGATTACTACCGGCTACACAAGTCCTTTGATGACCTAGTACTGTTCACAAACTATAAGGAACGGAAAATGGGCTATGGGGATGGAAGTGGCAACACTGTCTACAAGAATTCCATGTATTTCAACTACTATGGCACTGGTGACATGGCCAAGGTGGACCTGGCAACCAACACCCTGATGCTTCGCCAGCCCCTGCCTGGAGCTACCTTCAACAATCGTTTCTCTTATGCTGGTGTGCCTTGGAAGGATTTGGACTTTGCTGGGGATGAGAAGGGGTTATGGGTGGTGTACTCAACAGAGGAGAACAAAGGTAACCTGGTGGTGAGCCGAATCAATGCCAGCACCCTGGCTGTGGAGAAGACATGGCAGACGGGACAATATAAACCAGGTGTATCAGGAACCTTCATGGCTTGTGGTGTCCTCTATGCTCTGCGTTCCTTGAGCACACGCCAGGAGGAGATATTCTATGCTTTTGACACTAACACTGGGCAAGAGCACCACCTCAGCATCTTGTTGGACAAGATGCTTGAGACATTGCAGAGCATCAACTATAGCCCCTTGGATCACAAACTTTATGTCTATAATGATGGCTATCTTGTCATGTATGACCTTGTCTTCCAGAGGCAATCTGCCAAAAGTACAAAAACAGGGCCCAAGGGCATAAAGGCCTAGACCCCATAGCTTAGGAGTGGGGATCAGGGTCAGTCACAGGAGATCTTAGTCTTCCCATCCCTTTCTTGGTTCTTATCTCTCACTACCTCTTGGTGATTGAGGCAATATTGATCAAATCAATCAACCTATTCATAATCAGATAATCAATTGACATAGCAATTAGTTAACAAGATTAGTGATCTAAGTGTATCCTACTGGCTACTTTTAGCCCTAGTCTAAACCCTTTAATATAAAAGGTGCTGTAACTGATACTAGGAAGTCTCCTTTTCACTCAGGCATTGCTATTTACTATCTTGGTGAATACCTCCATTTCCTCATCTGTCAGAAGGAAATAATGCATATTAGACTACTTATGTTTCATAACTGATGAGATGAGAGAATTCTGTAAACTTTAAAGCTCACCATAACTGATGAGATGAGAGAATTCTGTAAACTTTAAAGCTAAATAAAATTTGAGCCATTATTTTTCACTGATCAATATGATTAGCTTCTCTGCAATTTTTTGAGCTGTAATTTTAGGATCTGTGAATCTAAGAGTCTGTCATTCTTGGATTCAAAATTCTAGAGTCTAGGCTGCTGTGAGTGAAGATAAGGTAGGTCAAGTCACTTCTGGGGGGTTAGAGTAACAACCATAACCCAGAGTTCTATCATGACTATTCCATGCTGACAGACTATGGTTGCTTTCATACAATAATATTGTAGCATTCATTGTGTGGAAGGGAGTGACATGATTCATCATTTCCACTTTACAAATGAGGAAACTGATTCTCTGAGAATAATTCTGGGGCAGTACTACATAGGAAATAACTCATTATGCTATAATTGTTTATTGCCCAGTGATTCCAAGACTGCCTGCTATACATATAGAAATTCATTTTAACCTTATTTGAATAGGAAGGGAGAATGCCAGATCTATTTTGTCTAAGAATTTCTAATTTTGTCCTTCATTCTTGAAGAAGACCATGACATCAGGGAGGTGGTTCCATGTGATGAAGGTGAATTAGATTTGAGTGAGGGGGTGCTGTACTAAGTCACCAGCCTTGCTTTCACTTTTTCCTCAGGAGCCATCTTGGTCCATTGACCGGCTATGGATTAGGATGACTGGAGATGGCCCTAGAATTGAGGCAGTAAGGGTTTGTTGACTTGCCCAAGGTCACACAGCTAGCAAGTCACACAGCTAGTATCTGAGCCTGAATTTGAGTTCCTCCTGACTTCAGGACCAGCTCTACCCACTGCATCATCTAGCTGCCCACAAATTCAAAGATAGTTAAGTATCCCATGGAAGCTCCCTCTTAGATATTCATGTCTGAATTCTGGGTAAAGAAAGTAATACTTGTGCTAATAGTCTCCTGATCTGAAAAGAGAGAAAATTTAGCATGCTTTTCCATTCACTTATGATTTCCTGGTTTTTGCCACCCCAATAGAAACATTTTATTAAAATATATAAGCATCCATTAAATGATTGCTATATTTGTAATAATAATAATAATAATAATAATAATAAAATAGCAAAATTCAAAGAAAATGGATTTTTTCATTGATCTTCCATATTTACCAACTATTACCTAATTCGATCCTTGTTCTAACTCTATAATTGGACAGAAATAGAACTTTTATTTCTTCCTAAACTTGTTGCCCAAGTTTTATCCATGGTTCTCAACACTTTACAGGTTTCCTGTAATGATTAAAATGATATTCTGGTGATTTCTATTTACTCCTTGATCTCATTGGAAGAAGAATGACTGTCTAGATCTATATATGTCTCTTCAATTAAAAAAAAATCTCTCTCTGGTCTTAGAAATGCCACATCACACTAAATTGTTCCTATCATCATCAAAATGCTAAACTGGGCTTTTTCTTTTATTAGTCAGTAGCAAATTATTTATCCTGACAAACCAGGTCTTAACTAGTTTTACTGAATTAACTGAATTACTGTACTATGAAAATAGGTGACTTTATGTCAAATGAATATCTAGTAGCCCTTGTTAAGGCAGATTAAAGTAGTCAGTTTTTTAACAAATGATTTGAAGTTATACAATCTCCCAACTATGTAGAGAGCTTAAATTTCTGTTTGTTTTCATTTTGTTTTTAATTAATATGAACCCAGAATTGAATGTCTAATGGACAGAAAAGTAACTGTTCTTAGAATCAGGAAGATTCCAAGATGGGTAAAAATTCCATTTCAGACATTCATTAACTGTGTGATTGAGAGTGACCTCCATTTACCTCAGTTTCCTCAACTGTTAAATGGGAATATTAAGAGCAACCTATTTTGCAGGCTATTGTGAAGATTAATATGTAAAGTGCTTAGCATTGTGTATGACACATGACTGGCACTACATGAATGATTATTCCTTTTCTTTCCCTTTTCCTTTCCAAATCTCAATCTATTATCTTATGTTCCTATGTAGTCTCATTAGTTTGGGAGGCAGAACAGACTGACCTATTTGAACAAGGAGAGATATTAGGATAGGAACAACACAACACAATACTATAAAACTATACAATACAATACTGTAAAATGGCAAAATACAACACTGAAAAGCTACACAATACAATAAAGTAAGACTATACAACACAATTCAAAGCTAAAAAGCAATACACTATATTAATAATTATATTAAGGGGCAGCTAGGTGGCGCAGTGGATAAAGCACCAGCCCTGGAATCAGAAGTACCTGGGTTCGAATCCAGTCTCAGACACTTAATAATTATCTAGTTGTGTGGCCTTGGGCAAGCTACTTAACCCCATTTGCCTTGCAAAAACCTTAAAAGAGTAATTAAATTAAGTGTAAGAAACATTTTATCATTTTGGGTTCCAAATTCTCTCCCACTTTTCCTTCTCTTCTCCCTCATGGAGAAAACAAGCAATTTGTTGGAGGTTATATGCATGCCATCAGGCAAAACATATTTCCATATTTGTCATACTGTGGAAGAAAACACAGATCAAATAATTGTAAATTTAAAAAATATGCCTTGGGTTACATTCATACTCTAAATTTTTTTCTCAGGAGGTGGATAGCATTTTTCAATATGTCTTAGGAATTGTCTTAGATTATTGTATTACTAAGAATAACTAAGTCATTCACAGTTAATGGTTGTACAATATTAATGTAACTATAATATTCTCCTGGTTCATTTTACATCAGTTCTTATAAGTCTTTCCAGGTATTTCTGAAGGCATCCAAAGCATATCCTACTCATCCTCTCTTATAGTACAGTAAAATCCTATTTTGATCATAATCAACAGCTTGTTTAGTCATTCAGCAATTGATAAACATCCCTTTATTTCCAATTCTTTGCCACATCAAAATAGACATTCTAAAAATATTTTTGTACATATAAGTCTTTTTTTCATCTCTTTAGGATAAAGACTAATAGTGGTATTGATGGGTCAAATGGCACATGCAATTGTATAATTCTTTAGGCATAGTTCCAAATTGTACTCCAAAATGGTTCCATCAGTTCACAATTTTTCCAACAGTGCATGAGTGTCAATTTTTCTACATCCTCTCCAACATTTGTCATTTCCCTTTTCTGTCATAGTAGTCAATCTGATAGGTGTGGTATGATATCTCAGGTTTTATTTTTCATTTCCCTAATCAATATGATTTAGAGAATTTTTACATGACTATAGATAACTTTGATTGTTTCACTATAAATTATCTATTCATGTCATCTGATCATTTACTAACTAAATTTGACTCAGTTCTCTTTCTCTCTATTTATATATGTGTGTGTGTGTGTGTGTGTGTGAAGTGAAGCTTTTGTCAAAGAAATTTGAAAGACATTTTTTCACAATTAAGATTAAAATGCATTTCCCTCAATCCTATTTTCCTCTTCTTTATCTTATTCTCTTCTCTCCTTAATCCTGTCCTTCTTCAATGTTGTTTTGCTTCTGACTGCCATCTCCCTCAATCCACCCTCCCTTCTATCAATCCCATTTCTTCTCTAAATACTTCCCCTTCTACATTTCTGCAGGGCAAGATAGAGTTCTGTATTCAACTGAGTGTGTATGTTTTAACTTATTTATAAGTTTCAGTATATATTTAGTGTTGTATTTACAAGACTTCTTGTTTATAGAAATTTAGGGGGATTGAAGGATTATATTCAGTTTTGCTGGATAGGTTATTATTGGTTTAATCCTAGCTCTTTTGTCCTCTGGAATATGATATTCTGAACTCTCTGCTTCTTTAATGTTGAAGGTGTTAAATCTTGTTTTATGCCAACTATGGCACAATTATATTTGAATTGTTTCTTTCTGGATGCTTGCAATATTTTCTTCTTGTCCTGAGAGCTCTGTAATTTAGTTATAATATTCTTGAGTATGTTCATTTTGGGATCTCTTTCAGGAAATGATCAGTGGATTCTTTCAATTCCTATTTTCCTCTCTGGTTCTAAAACATGAATTTCAGGTACTCTGATAATTCTTAAATTATCTCTTCTTGATCTATTTTTCCAATCACTTTGCCAATGAGATGTTTCACTTTTCATTCTTTTAATTTTGTTTTATTGTTTCTTGATGTGTCATAGTCATTTGTTTCTACTTTGTCAATTCTAAATTTTAAGGAATTGTTTTCTTCATTAAGCTTTTGTACCTCCTTTTCCATTTGGCTAATTCTGTTTTTTAAACAGTTCTTTTTTCTGGAATTTTTATATATCTTTTTCTACTTGACCAATTCTGCTTTCATAGAATTCTCTTCAATGAATTTTTCTGCTCCTTTTACCATTTGGCCTATTCTGGTTTTAGGAGGTAATTTTCTTCATTATTTTTATACCTCCTTTAACAAAAAACTGTTGACTATTTTTAATGATTTTTTTTACATCACTGTCATTTATTTTTCAATGTTTTCTCTACCTCTAGTATTTGATTTTTTCATTCTTTTGAGATCTTCCAGGAATTTCTTTTGAGTATGAGTCTAATTCACATTTCTCTTTGAGGCTTTAGATGTAGAAATTTTGACTATGTTGTATTCTTCTGATTTTGTGTTTTAGTCATTTCTTATTGCCATAGTAACTTTAGTCATTCCTTATTGCCATAGTAACTTTCTATGGCCATGTTCTTTTTTTAATTTTTTTTTATTTAAGGCAATGGGGTTAAGTGACTTGCCCAAAGTCACACAGCTAGGCAATTTTTAAGTGTCTGAGACTGGATTTAAACTCAGGTGCTCCTGACTCCAGGGTCGGTGCTCTATCCACTGTACCACCTAGCTGTCCCTGTGACCATATTCTTTTATGATTGTTCTTCATATTGTTTGCTTATTTTCAGCCTATTTCTTGACTTTTATCTTTATGTTGAAATTGTGTTCTGCTCCTGGGGTTTAGAGGGCACTGGCCGAAGCTTCAGGTTTTTTGTGCAGCTGTTTTCATAGTTAATTTGGGGACCTGTAATTCCTCTAAGGTGATAAGATCTAAGGAGAGGTGTGTTTATTAGTCTCTGTACACAAGCCCCTTTTTCTGGTCTGGAACTGTGAGCAAGACCCTGAGGAAGCAAGCTCTGGTATCTTATTTCTCCTCTACAATCTGGGACTATGACTTTTACCTGGATCTAATTATGAGCAATGCAATAGAATCCCACACTCCATACCAGTAAAGGGAATCCCTATAATAATCCTTTCTGACTCATTGTCCAACTTCCTTACTGTTTGTTGGTTGAGGATTCAGAAGGCCACACCATCACAGCTAATTCAGTCACTCCCAAGACCTGCTGCTAGTTTGGGGGTAGGGCCCCATAATGCACTGATACAGCTTAAGATGGCATGTGCTCTACTCTCAATTTATGTGAAAGACCTTTTGTATTTTTTATTTTTTTCCAATCACTTGTAAGAATTAATGTTTTTCAGTCTCCTCACTTCCCTCTTCCTCCTATGACAGTGAATAATCTGACATAGGTGATACATGTACATCATGTTAAACATATTTGTGAAATAAGAATCAGAACAAAAGTGGAAAAGAAAAAAAACCAAATTTTTAAAAAGTGAAGATAGCATGTTTTGTTCTGTAATCAGATTCTATAGTTCTTTCTCTGAATGTGAATAACATTTTCCATCATGACTTTTAGAATTATCTTTTAATCATTTTATTGATGAGAAAAACTTAATTCTATATTGCTGTTAGTATGTATAATATTAACCTGATCCTTATCACTCAGCATCAGTTCATGTAAGTCCAGGTTTTTGTAACAAACCTTTTCCTACCAAGTTTTTAAGTTGTCTTAGGCTAGAAAAATCCCGTTGGGGGGTTCTTTTGGGGTTTTGATGGGTTCTGTTGTTCCAGACTTCAGTTTAAGGTTGTCAGACTTGTTTGTAGGGGAATTTGGGTGACCTCAGGAATAACCCTCATTCTGCCTTTTATTTGCTACCTTGGCTCTGCACTATCCTCAACCTGAAACAAACTACTATCAAACTTCACAATAAATACTGGAAGGGTATGAAATACAAAATGATATTGTATGATACTAAAGACCTGGAAACCTTTTTCAATGTTCCAAAAGAAGACAAGCTTATAATTCTGAGTGACTTTAATACTAGTGCAGGCTGAGATTACCAGACATGACAGGGAGTCCTTGGGAGGAATCGAATTGGAAACAGCAACAGCAGCACCATCTACTGAAGACTCTTCTGTTTACTTAAATGCAATAAAACTTCCTATATATATTCTCATAGCAAACACTGGCATCTATTAGACCATGTGATTGTAAGGAGAAGAGACAGATAGGATTGAAAGTGACAAAGGCAATGGTGTAGAGTGCTGGACTTATCACAGACTCATACCCTCCAAGTTAAATATTTACATTCAACCAAAGTAGCCACCCCAGTCAAAATGAATACTAAAATAATTAATGTCAAGAGATTAAAGTGTGTCTCAGAGTGGGAACAGTTTGTTGCTAATTTGGAGGGGAAACTGAGTCAATACACAGGTGTCAACAATGGAGCAAAAAAAGAGTAGTCAGCTTTCAGAGATCTGGTATACAGCATTGCATTTGTTCATTGAGCCAGAACACTTGCAAATACCAAGACTGGTTTGATGAAAATGATGGGGAAATACAGAATCTGATAAATGAAAAAAAAAAATGAGAACTCCAGGGTTTACTAGCAGGAAAGCTCAAACATTTCTAAGACAGCATTTAATTCCATCAAAAATAAAAGTACAATAGAGGTTTAGAGAGATACAGGACTCTTGACTTAGTAAGAAAGTAGATAAAATTCAATTTTATGCAGACAGTAACAAACCAAAATGCTTTTATGATGCTCTGAAGGCTATGGGTCAAAAACATATAGTACATCTCAATTACCCAATGCTGATGGATCCATATTGATTAATGATAGGGACATGATCCTAGAGAGATAGTCTGAACTCTTCCACAGTGTTCTTAACAGACCATCATCAATCAATGCAGAAGCCATTGACCACTTACCTCAATCAAGTTGAAGTCAATCAGTCTCTAGCTGAAGTTCTAACTGAAGAGGTTTTGAATGACATTAGGTTCCTTTCAAGCAACAAAGACCTGATGCTGATTATATTCCAGCTGAGACCTATAAGTTTAGGGGTCCATTGTTCATGCAAAAGCTGACTGAAATTTTCCAGGTTCGTTGTCCATCTCTATAAAGGTAAAGGGAATATACTGTCCTGTGACAATCACAGAGGTATTTCTCTTTCAGTCATGACTGGTAAGATTCTTGTCAAGAGTCCTTCTCAAAAGGCTAATCCTTCACCTGGACAATGATCGCCTCCCTGAGAGCCAGTGTGGCTTCAGAAAGGGTCAAGGAACAGTTGATAGGGTGTTTGCTGCCTGACAACTCCAGGGAAAATGCCAGAAACAGAAGTCTGTATGCAACATTTGTAGATCTGACCAAGGTCTTTGATACCATCAGTCATAAGGGTTTATGGAAAATTATGTCAAAATTTGGTTGCCCAGAAAAGTTCATCAGTATTGTATGTCAATTTCTTGACATGTTTGACTGGGTCTGGATAGTGGATGATGCTCTCCAGATTTTCCAGTCACCAATGCAATGAAACAAGGATATGTCCTTGCTCCTATACTTTTTAGCATGATGTTTTCAGCCTTCTTATTAAACACCTTCACTAAGAATGAACATAGCCTCAAAGTCAGCCACTGCATTGATGGAAAATTCTTCAACTTGAAAAGGCTACAAGCTGAGACCAAAGTGGAGGGAGTGTTAGTGCATGATCTTCTGTTTACACATGATTGTACACTCAATGCAGCCTCTGAAGCTCAGATGCAACAAATTATGCATCAGTTCTCTGGTACTTGTGTTGATTTTGGTCTAACAATTAACACCAAGAAAACACAGGTGCTCCATCAGCCAGCATCATGCCATCCATATGTGGAACTATTGATTACAGCAAATGGAGAAGTTTTGAGTACAGTGAACAAGTGCAATTACTTTGGCAGTAGGGTACATATTGACACTAAGGCTGACATACATTGCCATAGCTAGCTCAGTATTTTGGAGTCTCCAAAAGAAAGTATGGGAGAGAAGATGTATTAAACTGACCACTAAACTGAAGGTCTACAGGGCCATTGTGCTGACCTCATTGCTATATGCCTGTAAAACCTGAATAGTATACCAGTGCTACTGCCAGTGCCATGTCAGGAAACTGAATTGCTTCCATTTAAGTTGTCTTAGAAAGATTCTGAAGATCACCAGGCAGGAGAAGATACCAGACACTGAGGTCCTACCTCAAGCTAAACAGCCTAACGTTCCAATATTGCTCCAGAGAGTGTAACTACAATGGGCTGGACAAGTTGTTAGAATGCTAGATGTATGGTTCTCAAAAAAACTATTTTATGGAGAACTCACACAGGGTAAGTGCTCACAAGGGGGTCAGAAGAAGGGATACCAAGACACCCTGAAGGTCTCATTGAAAAACTTTAGAATTGATTGTACAACATGGGAGACACTGGCACAGAACCACTCAACATGGTGTTCCCTCATCAGTGAGGGTGCTGCACTCTATGTAGAAGGCAGAATGGAAGTAGTTCAAAGGAAATGTGGAATCTGTAAGTTTAGGGTACCTAAACCAGGTGTTCATGTGGACTATTTGAGCCCAACATGTAGTAGAACATTCTGAGTTCATATTGGTTTGATTGGACACACTGTAATTTGCCTCAAACATTGTGATATCATTTTGGTCTTCTTTGATAGCAAAGGACAAGAACCAACCATAATGTAGTACTCTAAAACCATGCAATACAATACAATTCCATAAAGAAATGTAATACAAAACCATGGATTACTCTAAAAAATGCACAATATTACATTACTGCAAAGCAAGGTAAGGTTCTTTAACAAAATACTGTCAAATATAATAAATTACTATTATATATATATATATATATTTTAATATATTACTGCAAAACAATACAATATAATCATGAAAGGCAAAGCAATGCAACACTATAATAGTTATGCAATACAATAAATTACTCTAAAGCAAATGTAATACGATACTATAAAGCAATATAATGCAACAATAAAATATACATTTATTCATCCAAAGCACTGATAATGCCTGAGGAAACACAAAGTTCCAATAATATATAGTGCCTGTATTGAAGAAAATTACAGGGTTATAGGGAGTAAAAGGCATAAATCAAATAATTATAAGAAAATCTGCAAGAAATGCATTAGCGGTAAAAAATGTTGTATATAAGGGGTAAGGAAGAATGAGAATGGGCCAAGAGAAACTTTACTAAATCAAAAGATTAGGGAAGGGTTTATAGAGGAGGTGGCATATGAGTTTGGCTTTTTAAGGATAGGTGGAAACTCAATAGAGACAGACTCTCATTTAGATCAGAGTGAGAGATTTTCTTTTGAGTTATCTGATTGTTGCCTTACTTTAAATAGACTGAGGAGTGGTCAAGGCTCTTTCCCTTTGCGTTCTTCCTATAAGTATCTCTTTATCCTGCCCCTCCCTTGCTGGAACTATGAGGTCAAAGATGATTTCACAATGCCCCTGGAATGGGGAGACTCTGCCCTGGGGGGGGGAGGGGGCAGGGCATGAACAGGGGGGGAAAAATAACCAGACTCACTTTGTACCAAGTATGAGCCAGTAGCAGCCCAGGCAACATCTGGAGAGCTGGGGTGGATGGCAGAACATCTCATCAACACCCAGCCCACACCCCGTCCCTAATACTCGGGGGACCCAGTGACACCCAGACCTAGCAGCCTGAGTAGTAATCAACTGAAACGGGGTCAGTTGCCACGCTCACCCACCCCTTCCCCTTTCACCCCTGCCTGCCTATCTACCAGCCCTCATGCCCCACACTGCCTCCAACTCCCAAGCTCCAGTGCCTATGCAGATGGCCCAGAACGGGCAAACTTCTCGTCAGATCACAGGCAAAAATATTGCCCCAAGCATCATCAGGGTGTTGGTGAAGACGCCTAATGCTCAGGAGGAATTTGTGGTGTCCGACGATACTACTGTGAGTCAATTCAAAGAGGCCATCTCAGCCCAGTTCAAGTGCAGTGCTGACCAGCTAGTGCTGGTCTTTGTGGGCCGCATTCTGAAAGATCAGGACACTTTATACCAGAGAGGTATCTTGGATGGCTACACAATCCATCTGGTTATCAAGTCCAAGAGTGGTCCCCAGTCTCAGTCCTCTGGGCCCCATGGGCCATTTGCCCTGGAATCTTGCCCTAGAGAGGGAACAGGGAAGGTAGGCAGTGGTGGGCGACAGCACACCAGCCCTACCCGACACCCACTGCCCCCTGTATCCCCTGTTGAATCTGAGAAGCACAAAGTCCCTCAGGTTCCACAGCCACACACTGCACACACTCCAGAGAGGATGGCTCAGATGCTTGAGAGTCCAGTCATTCAACATCTCCTTTCCAACACTGAGTTGATGAGGCAGTTGATAATGGACCACCCTGAGGTACAGCAACTGATGAAACAGAATCCTGAGGTAGGTCACATCCTTGACAACTCAGAGATTCTGCAGCATACCCTTAACCTGGCCCGGAATCCAGCTGTGATGCAGGAGATGATTCAGAGACCAGATATGCAAAGAAACCCAGATGGGCTCTGGAGTAATGAGACAAACCCTGGAGGGGACAATGCCCTGGGGCGGAACTATACAGACCACCCTGATTCATTGTTTGGTGGTCTCCAGGATCCTTTGAGAGAGAATATTTTCTCGGAGCTCATGCACGCGGCTTCATCCTTTGGATGCACCTCCAAAAGTAAGAATTCAGAGAAGCACAATTCAGCCCGTTTTTTGCATACTACCTCCCAGGCCCAGAGCCCTCTCTTCAGTGGCCCTACTCCTGCCCCTGCTCCTCCTGCCTCTGTTCCTACTCCTGCTCCTGCTCCTGCTGCCATGGCCAGTTCCCCAGGTACCACCTCCAAGAGTCTAGGCCGAGCATGTTCCTGTGGCATCCAAGGGACCTCTGCTCTGAACAACTCAGGGCTTACTGATCAGAGCAAGATAGATAAGTCCTTCCAAAACCAGGCAGATGACTCCCAGAAGCTAGAAGAGATGAACAGTGGGAATCGATTTACAGGAAATATGCTGCAGCTGCTGGTGCAGAATCCACACCTAGCAGCTCAGATGATGATGTTCATGGGATCACCTCAGATCTATGAGCAGATGCGACAACAACTGCCCACCATTCTGCAGCAGATGCAGCTATCAGACCTGCTGCTGGCCCTGGCAAACCCCAAAGCATCTCAGGCCCTGCTTCAGATTGAGCAGGGGCTCCAGAAGCTATCCACAGAAGCTCCAGCCTTGTTGCCATGGCTCACCCCATACCTATGGGGCTTGGGGCGGAATGCCTTCCCTGAGACAGTTACAACAGGGGCTCAGAGCAAGCAGACTTCTAGCCTCCCAGGCAGAGGCAAGATTGATACACACTACCAGCCAATTGCCATCCTGCAGCGTCTTCAGGCTCTTGCTGGAGGCTATAACCAGCAGATACAGCCTCCTGAAGTCCGCTTCCGCCCACAGATGGAGCGTCTGAGAGCTATGGGTTTCCGGAACCAAAATGCCAACCTTCAGGCTCTGATTGCTACTGAAGGGGACACTAGTGCTGCTGTCCGGAGGCTCAAGCGGTCCCAAGCATCTTAGTTGTTCTGTTTCCCTTCTCATGTATCCTGCCCTTTCCCCTGGGCTTGCCTGTTCTGGGACAAAACAGTTAGATCCTTTCCCTATGAAACAACTGAATATTGGCTCAGTGGAAATAAAGTGTGGATGGTTACTTGTGACTTATTGTCTCTGGAAGCTTTTGTTTCCCTGTTTGGCTCAGAATTTTCCCTGCAAACTGACTCTGTAACAGTGGTCATAGAATCACAGATAGAAAGATGGAAAGTAATTGAGAAATTATTTTGTCCAATTCATTTAAAGGAAATTGAGATCTGATATTAATTGACTTGGCCAAAGTCAAGACAGTCAGGACTCAAAATTAGTGCCTCTGAATGCAAGTTAGATATGATTTTCATATTGCTTCTTGCTTAGAAGAAAGTGAGGTATTAAATTACTGCCCAGGACTAACATTTCTTCTCTTCCCCTTCCTAATCATCTATCTTGCATTCTCCCTCCCTAAACTACCAAGTATTTATTTAGTTTATATTTAACATTTAAGTGGCTACAAAGTGTCACCATTGTGACAAGAAAGGCAAAAATTAATCGTTGCTTTCGAGGAGCTCACAGTGCAATAATGTGATGATGTTTGTTCTTACTTCTTGAAGAAGACCATGAGATTAGGGAGGTGATGCCATGACAAGACCATGAATTGGATTTGAGTGAGGGGGTGCTGTGCTAAATTACCAGCCTTACTTCCTCCTGCAGAGTCATTTGGGTCTGGTAGCCAGATATGAATCAGGATGACTGGAGATAGCCCTGGATGTGAGACAGAGTTAAGTGACTTACCCAAGGTCACAAAGCTAGTACGTGTCTGAGAACTAATTTGAAGTCCTCCTCACTTCACGGTCAGCACTTTACCCACTGTACCAGATTATGTAAGTTTGTTGAGAGCAGGGGTCAAGTTTCACTTTTGCCTTTGTATCTTCCCTGTACCTGTTTGAAAGGCAAAGGGGTCAAGTGACTTGTCCAAGGTCACATAGGTAATTATTAAATTTCTGAGTCCTTATTTGAACTCAGGTCCTCCTGACTCCAGGGCCGGTGCTCTATCTACTGCACCACCTAGCTGTGTCTACAGTAAGTTCTTAATGAATGTTTATCTTCAATTTACATTCTGTTTGATGTTTTAATTAACCCAGGATGTTCATTTCCATCTGTCCCAGCCCCATAATTGACTTTTTTTAATGTGCAGATGACTAAAGAATGAGAGAAGACAGGAATGATATTAATAAATGATAGTTCTATAATATCTTGTTAAGTAGTTTGAATTTCTTTATAGTCATTGCTTCAAGCTCAGTAAAAATGAGATGAAGTGAATTCTGCCCATGGCCACAAAACTTTTAAATGACAGAAAAGAGAATGGAACCAGGTTTCTCCTGAGTTCAGGTATAGGACTCTTTTCTTATATTCCTAATATATTTCTATGCTTTGGCTGAAGGGCACAATGGTGGAACTCTCTACTACTCTTATCCCCACCTCCAATGATAGCACCCAATTATCTTAAATAATTATATGTAATAAGTATAAAAATATATATAACATTCCCCTGAACCTGAAAATTCAGACATGGTTTATAGTTGGTTTTGTCACCAACTTATTATGTGTTTGGACAAGTTACTAATACTTCTGAATTTTATTTCTTCCTCTTATCTGTAGAAAGAGCTGAACTCTTCTTAATAAGTTCTAATATCCCCTTGAATTTGATATTCTTTCATTTTAAGAAGAAGGACAAAGATGGGAAGATCTGGGGCTTTGGAGAAATGATGGAGATAAATGAGCTTAAAGATTCTTGTTCTAGAGTGCAGGGGTATATCTGTGGGACACACACACACACACACAGAGACCTTTTCAGGAAAGATCCTATGATTCCTCTTATTCTTGTCTCCTATCTAGCTTAAGAGACAGTGGGGGAGGGGGCGTGTTGCAGGAGGAGATGCAATTTTTTCATAGCTACCTCTATTTTGACCACTCTTCTGACACAGTCTGAGGTCCACATGCTTAAAGATGAGTTGGGTAGCCTGCTCCACTCTTCCCACTTTTCTCTCCCTCTTTTCTCTCCCCTGAGAACATTCAATTTCTCAACCATTCAAAAGCTATTAGAGGAATCACTTCCTCTCAGAACTAGAAGAAATGCTAGACCTCATATTATCTACAACCCTGATCTAGTCAACCCTCCTCCCCTTATTGACATCCCTGACAAATGTTCAAGATATGCAGATGGGCAGGGGCCCACTACTTCCAGTGGAGGTTCATTTCATTTTCAGGAAGCTCTAATTGACAGAAAGTGCTCCCTGTATTTTGAATCCAAAGCTATCTCTTTGCATCTTTCTCCAGCTCAATTATTTCTGCCTCTGGTACAAAACTGAACAAGGACAGAGAAAGGCAACCATGATGTCAAGATCACAGCATATCAACTTAGTCAAGAGATTTAGAGAAGGAATGATTTAGGAGAGATCAGTCAGTCCTCTTCAAGTATGTGGAAGGGAAATTAAGTTGTTCTGTGAGGTTTCAGATGACAAAGAGAACTATGAGAAAGTGCAGGCATTAGAGAGGCAGATTCAGGGGCAGCTAGGTGGCACAGTGGAAGGGGCAGCTAGGTGGCACAGTGGAAAGAGCACCGTCCCTGGAGTCAGGAGTACCTGAGTTCAAATCCAGCCTCAGACACTTTAATAATTACCTAGTTGTGTGGCCTTGGGCAAGCCACTTAACCCCATTGCCTTGCAAAATCTTAAAAAAAAATAGAGAGGCAGATTTTCACCTCTAGGGAAGGAAAAACAAAACAATTTCCTTACAATTAGAATTATTCAAAAATGGAGGAGACAGCTTTGGGATTCACTTCCTTACCCAATCCTACTAAAATCCTAATGAATGACATCTTGTCAAATTATATTAATAGACAAATTAGCATTAATATAGCTGCCTTAAGGGCTTGCAAAATGCATTTGATTCTCCTAGTCCTGTAAAAAGTTTTTATTACTTTGATTTTTAGATGAAGAAACTGATAGAAGTAAAATAGTTTGACCCCACTCACAAAACTAATCAATGTCTAAGTCATGATTCTAGCTTAGATTTTTCTGACTCCAAATCCATATCTCTAACATTTAAAAGGAACATTTGTCCAAGTACAGGCTGAATTAGATAGCCTCTTCCTCACAGCATCTCTTAAAATATTTTCCTCTGTGAAGACAACCCTGATTACCTCCTCCTCCTCCTCCTCCTCCTCCTCCTCCTCCTCCTCCTTCTTCTTCTTCTCTTATCTCTCTCTCTCTCATCTCCAATTCTTCAGATGATATTTGAATAGTTTCAATCATCAGAGGTTTCTCTTAATTCTGTGATTCTATGAATGAATAATGATTACTTATTAAGACACAGTTGAGAAGGGCAATCCTATTAAAGATCTGGGTTCTAATCTTAACTCTTTAGATCATTAGTTTTATCATCAGACAAATTGATTCTCCTGCACTCATTTAGATGATTAGGAGGCAGTAAAATAAAAAGAGTTTGGAGTTTGGACTCAGAGCATCCCAGTTCTACAACTATCTCTACTTTCATACAAGGATACTCACTTAAAAAACACAAATTAATATTATTCATGTTGTATTGCATTTTCATGTATTTTGTTAAACATTTCCCAACTACATTGTTATGTGGTTCTGACTTCACCTGAGAGTTTTAGGGATCAAATTCAGTCAGTATTGTATTGCATTATCTTTTGACAATAATTGGAGACCTTTAAGCAGAACCTAAATTACTATTTATTTGTAGGGGATATTGTAAAGATCACTATTTAGATATGAATTACTGATTTGGGTTCCTGGAAGAAATTCTCCTGGCAGGAGTTCCTTACACTGATGAAACTACAGGTCTGAATGTAAGGCAGATGGAACATGAAATAGAATGATTACCAACCTTGGAGGACCTGAGTTCAAGTCTTCCCTGAACACATAATGGTAGTATAACCCTAGGAAAGTCACTTAATGCCTCAGTGCTCTAGGTAAATAAAGAAATTTCAAAGCAAGTAATGATTTGCACTGGTGAGTGGATTTCCTCACTGATTTGTGTTCATGAAATTAGGGGTCTATTAAAAGGGGGGAGGAGGTCATTGGACCAAATGAAAGTTCTTTCTATATCAGAAAGCCTATGAATCTATGATTTCTAAACTGTCAGATTACCATATTCTGTGTGATCCAGTTTCCTTTCTAAGCAGTAGATTTGAGAGAAACCTCTATCCCCAAAGAATGTCAATAAACTCATTCGAGAACTGATATAGACAATAAAAGAAACTAGGAAAATCCATCCAAGATGAAGGTGAGAGGAGAGAAGGGGAATATAAGGATAGGTAGGGAAGAGTGAGGAGGACATGGAAGTGTCAAGAGGGGATGGAGGAAGAAATGGACAGTAATGGAGAGAAAGAGTTGTATGGGACTTTGATAGATGTGAAAAAGAGGGAAGGCTTCCAAATGCAAGGGGAGAATTTTTTTTACTGATCTATGGAGTGGTTCACAATTTAGGAGTTGGAAAGCTAGAGACAGACAGAGAAGTAACAAATGGAAAGTTGTAGAAGGTTGACTAGTAGAATAGAGCTCAAGAAAATAGGTGATAGGGCTGAATATCCATGAAAGAGATTCATTGGAAGATTTTGTGATAAAGGAAGGCATAAAAAAGGGCAAAGTTAGGATTATTCTTATATTTTTTTCTACCTCTGGTCCAAAATGAATTTATAAGCAGTTTATTGGTGATTCTTTAGGGAAAGATTAGCATGTGGGAGGAAGAATGTTTTATTCTTGCTAACAAATAACGTAGAGAGTGATTCAAAGTTTATATATTATTTTACAAATATTATCTTATTTTTTTCCTCACAACAACTCTGAGAGTTAAGAATTCTGATTCAAATCATCTCAAAGTTCATTGATCTGGAATTTTCTCCTTTGAGTAGATGAAGGTTCTACCTTATGTGAAGAGCAGAACAGAGTGAGTAAGAGGCAGGAGAACCTTCACTAATCTCTTTTGGGACTCTGAAAGTGAGAATTCCCTTTGAGTCCCTATTTGGGATTCTTCAGGACCTGTGGGATTAGTCAAGTTTCAAGTCTTCTTCAAATATTGTGACACTTCAGTCACTTCTGACTTCCAGCTTTGTGAGAGAAAATGGAAGAGCCCAACCCCACTTCAAGTTGCTAAAGGTAAAGACTCTCAGAAGACGAGAAAAAAACTGGCAATCTCCATCCTATTCCTGTCCCCAGCTTGATGTGTTCTAGAGACTGGGGAGTTTCTCCTTCAGATTAAGTGCGCTCTCTCTCTCTCTCTCTCTGAGTCACTTCACTACGAATGAGAGAGGTCCTTCATTCTGTATTGTCTGGTCTCCTATTTATCCTTTCTCATTTATGTTCTGCCACACTTTGAATAAGTAGGTTTCCTTGTTACTATTCATTGTGGAATTGGTAGCATATAGAGAAAGGATCAAGTCTTGAATATAGAGCTCAGAGTCCTTCTTCCTCAAAAAAAAACCACAACAAAGTGATCAGAAATTAGATGTAATTTGACAATATACTGTAGACTAATGATATTTAAGTGATCATATAGATATACTTTTAGCCTGGTACTTTCTCTGTCTGAGGGAGAGCAAAGTAATAACCTGTCTCCAGTATCCTCCAGCTTCTCCTTCTAGCAAGAATGAAAGCCTCACTTGGAAAAAGGCAGAAGGAGAAGAGACTAGAAATGTGAATTCTGCCACATAATGACAACCCTCGCTATATATGAGTCACTCTCTATACATGGGAATCATCACTATCACTATTCTCTCATTTACCCTTATTAACACCATTTTATAGATGAAATTAAAACAGATTAAGGTTACATGATTTGTCCATGTTCACATAGCTTTTAAGTGTCTGGAGACTAGATGTGAACTCAGATCTTCTAGGCAAAATGCTCTATCCATAGCACCACTAGCTCTCATTAGGAGGGATAGGCTGGAACTGCGAAGAGGCAAGTTTAGACTGGAAATAAAGAAAAAAATTTGGAGACAAGGTTAAGTGACTAGGGTCACTTAACTAACAAGTGGCTGAGACTAGATTGGAACTCAAGTCCTCAAGCTGATGAACTATCCACTGTACCATTTAGCTGCCTCTTGAATTTTTTTTTCTGCAATTAGAACTGCACAAAAGGGAACAAGCTACCTTAGTTAATAAAGTAATCCCCCTTATTGGAGCTCTTCAAGCAAAGACTGCATACTATTTTGACATCTGTATGTTGCAGAGGTACATAGTCATATACTATTTTGGGGCTGGAATAGATGACCCCTGAGGATCCATCAGCTTTCAAATTCTTTGGTTCTGCCTTAAATCCTAACTCTCTTTGACTTTAATATGGGAATGGCTGGAGGTGAAACAGAACAGGCCCAACACAGGGGTGCTAATATTCAAATACTATTTTATTAATTTCAAAGTGAGGAATGTGGTTTGCAAACCAAAATTCTTCTGAGAACTCCCCCTGGTGCATCAAAGGCAGAGGTTATATACATAAAGCAAAGTGGGAATGGGGCAGGGAGATAATGCAGGGCTTGAGTGGTCTCTTATAACAATGAGCCAATGAGTATAGGACAATATAAATATTTTAGAGTCCTATGAGAACAGTTGTTGACTGTTTCAAGTCTTGATGATTGTGATTGCTTATGAAATACAGAATCAGAGTTCTGTTACAGAAATAAGTTCTGCAGTCTTTGATTTCCTTCACTTATCATACAGGCATAGGATTGTGATAGTGAGAGCATTGTGAAGAATTGATCACTTTAAATTGAATTGTGAGGGGGTGGAGCCAAGATGGCAACATGAAGGGATCCAGTCTTAGGAGCTCTCTGATAAAAACTCATAAACTAAGGACTCTAACTAAACTTTCGAGAGACAGAACCCACAAAGGGACCCAGTGAGGCAGTTCTCCTATTCAAGGTAACCTGGAAAAGAGCAGAAAGGCTCTGCTCCCCGGGGCCTGGAGGGGCGGCCCGCCAGAGGGGTGTCCCACCAGAGTCAAAGAACTTCAGCCTCCAGGAGGCAGCCCCAGGGCCCTGGGAGCCTCAGCTCACAGCAGCGGGGGAGTCTCCTGAGCTGCACCCCAGGGAGCACCGGCACAAAGTGGGGGAACAGCGGGGGACCTCTGCCAGAGCAAGCACGTGGAGCCCAGCCCTCAGGGCACATAGCCAGCAGCCTGGTCTTTCCACAGCCTAGACCAGGAAACAGAAGCAGATGGAGCTGGTAAGCAGGAGCCCCCAGGGCATGAGCCTATTGAACTGAGGGAGGGGAGTGAAGAGAGAGAGAGACTGCCTAGCTCTGTCCTCTGCCCCTGGAACAGGACTCTGGAGCTCTGACCACATTCAGATCCTGATCCCAGTCTAGGCCCACCCATAGAATAGCAGGGCCCCCCCACCTCAGCCCCATGGCAGAGGGGGACACTTACGGTCATTCACAGACCAGGAGGGAGGACAGAACCTCACACACTGAGACCCTTGTGGGACTGTCCCAAAAGCTCAGGAAGCACCCCCAAAAAACAGGCTTAGGCTGGGAAAATGAACAAAGAAACAAGAGGAAGACCATTGAGAAATATTTTGCAAATGAGCCCAAGAAGGATCAAAATACTCAGTCTGAAGATGAGGAAGCACAAGCTCCTGCATCTAAAGACTCCAAGAAAAACAGAAATTGGGCTCAGGCTATGATAGAGCTCAAAAAATACTTTGAAAATCAAATGAGGGAGTTAGAAGAAAAACTGGGAAAAGAAAGGAGAGAGATGCAGGAAAAATATGAAAATGAAGTCAGCAGCTTAGTCAAGGAAATCCAAAAATATGCTGAAGAAAATAGCATGCTAAAGACCAGCTTAGGTCAAATGGATAAAACAGTTCAAAAAGTTATTGAGGAGAAGAATGCTTTAAAAAGCAAAATTGGCCAGATGGAAAAAGAGATAAGAAAACTCTTTGAGGAGATTAAATCCTTCAGACAAAGAATAGAATTCAGGGAGATTGATGAATTTACCAGAAATCAGGAATCAATACTTCAAAACCAAAAAAATGAAAAATTAGAAGAAAATGTGAAATATCTCATTGAAAAAACAACTGTTATATAAAACAGACTTAGGAAAGATAATTTGAAAATTATTGGAATACCTGAAAGTCATGATCAGGAAAAGAGCCTTGACATCATTTTCAAAGAATTACTACAGGAAAATTTGCCCTGATATTCTAGAAGCAGAGGGCAAAATAGAAATGGAGAGAATCCACCGATCCCCCCGAGAAAGAGATCCCAAAAAACCAACCGCCAGGAATATTATAGCCAAGTTCCAAAACTCCCAAGTCAAAGAGAAAATATTACAAGCAGCCAGAAGGACACAGTTCAAATATCGTGGAGCTGCAGTCAGGATCACACAGGACTTAGCAGCAGCTACAATGGAAGTTTGTAGGGCTTGGAATACAATATACCAGAAGGCAAAAGAGCTTAGAATGCAGCCAAGAATGAACTACCCAGCAAGGCTGAATGTCCTCTTCTAGGGAAAAAGATGGACTTTCAATGAACTAGGGGAATTTCAAAGGTTCCTTTTGGAATGGCCAGAGCTAAACAGAAGGTTTGATCTTCAGATACAGGACTCAGGTGAAGCATGGAGATTGGAGGAGAGGTGGGGGGGAATATGAGGGACTTAATGAGGATGAATTGCATGTATAGAAAAATGATACTGATAATATTCATATGAACCATCTCAGTTAATAGAGCAGATAGAGGGAGCTTTTATAGTTGAAGCACAGGAGAAAGCTGAATTTGAAGATAAAATATGATGTAAAAATGGAGTCAATAAGAAAAAAAAAGGGAAATGGAATGGGAGAAAGAAAAAGGAGAGGGGGAATAGGCCAAGCTATTTCACATAATAAGGTTTTTTTTATTACAATGAGCTGTTGCAATGATATGGAAGGGGGGAGGCAAGGGGGAATGAGGGAACCTTTGCGCTCATCAGAGATCGCTAGGAGAGGAAACAGCAAATATACTCAATGGGGTATAGACAACTGGAGTAAGAAGGAAGGGGGAGCAGGGGGAAGGGGTGGGGATGTGAATAAAGGAGGAGAGGATGGACCATGGGGGGACAGTGGTCAGATATAACACATTTTCTTTTTTTACTTCTTGCAAGGGGCTGGGATTGGATGGCCTGCCCAGGACCATAGGGCCAGGTGGATTCTGGGCCTAAGGGGTGGTATGGGGGCTCAGGGCTTCTTGGCCTCAGGACCAGGGATCTGTCTGCTGCGCCACTCAGCAACCCTACAGCAGAGTCAGAGTGAAAGGAGAGAGAAAATATAGTACATAGTAGTGGAGAAATAAGAAAGGAGGGAGTTGCGATCAGCAATGGCAACGTTGGAAAAATATGGAAGTAACTTTTGTGATGGACTTATCATAAAGAATGTGATCCACCCATGACAGAGTTGTTGGTGTTGGAACAAAGACTGAAACACAGTTTTTGTTATTATTATTTGGGGGAGGGTGCAGGGCAAGTGGGGCTGGGTGGCCTGCCTGGGGCCACATAGCAGGGTGATCTTTGGGTGTCTGGGGCCGGATTCGGACCCAGGTGCTCCTGGCTCAAGGGCCAATGCTCTGTCTGCCACCCAGCCACCCCTACTATTATTACTATTTTATTTTATTTTGGGTCTTTTTTTTTTCTTTTTGGTTTTTGCAGGGCAGTGGGGATCAGGTGGCTTGCATGTCACATGGCTGGGTGATTATTGGGTTTATGAGGCTGGATATTGACTCGGGTGCTAGTGGCTCCAGGACTGATGCTCCGTCCATTGCACCACCTGGCCATACCTACAATTACTATTATTTTTTTTAATTTTAATTTTTTTTCTCCCCCCTTTACTTTTTTGCCCAAGCAAGTCTATCTATATTCATGGGGCGAGTGGTATTTTGTTTACTTATAAACAAGTATATTTTATTAATGTAAAGAAAAACATTTGTACAAAATGAGAATTAAAACAATAAATAAATAAATAATTGGATTGTGAGACTTTGACTCCCAAACCAGAGTCTACTGTTGAAATAAGAGCTGAGAACTCTAAATTATATTTATTATATTCATCACACATATCCTGTTTCATATCATTTTATCAATATGAAAATCATAAGTTTCTTCACATTCTCTTCCTTTCTATCAAAGATCAGAACAACCCTGAAGATTAATGAGGGGCATTCATCTGAAACTTGATTTTGATTTTATGTAAAAATAGGTGAGTTACAAAATAAATGCCTAGAAAGGCAAATAAAGAAGAGAAACATCATACTAGGGAGTAACAGATATGTTTCAGTATATATTTAGTGTTGTATTTATAAAACTTCTTGTTTATAAAAATTTTAGAAAATTGTAGAAAAAGAGAGATATATTTATCATATAACAAGAGGGAAAAACTCCCTTAGCTGTTTGATTCTAGCATGAGTCATATCTGATAGCAATTAATATAGTTACAGAGTACTAAAGGCAAGGGTCAGGATTATCCAGGTGGGGAATTTTCTTTTCCAGCAAGGAAGTAATACAATGGGATAATAGAATCAGTAGGATACCAGCCAGGCCATATCCTAAATTGTCCCCACAACTCTTCCCAAGCATAGACATCTACCTTTGTAGTCTACAGACTGCTGCAAATGACATTTTCTACTTTTGGCTTTATGACAATTCAGACCAAAATCCTGGTAATCAAAACTCAAAATTACAGTCCCAGAAATTTTTATCTTAAAAACCAAAATTTCATTAACCTCAACTTGGGGCTTTAATACCTTTAGGCAGCTAGGGATCTTAAAATACTACTACTTCCATGAACAATGAGAACAGAGGGCAGTAGCAAGGGGAAAGGAAAGCCTTAATTTATAGAGGGAGTAACTGCACATACAACTTGGGCCAATGGTCTGCATCTGCTGTCTTTTACTTCTCAGCCTGGGGATCTTGGTAACAGCTATTTACCTCAGATATCACTGCTTCAGACCCTGTTTGATTTTCAAGGTCAGGTTACCTCTGGATTCCATAATGAAAGAGGATGGTACCCTTTTGAAATGTGACAAGTGGATTCAGCTCTTTACCCCTCTGGACTCTAGTGGGAATGAAGATAATGAGTAGGACTTCAAAGGGACCTTTCTACCCTGGTTTCAAGGAATGTTTTCCAAGATGGTGTTTCCAATAAACTCAGTCACTAGGTTGAATGCTGGTGGTCTCAATTGGAATTTCTAAAGAATGGGACTGTGAGACAAGTTGGTACATCTGATATTTTCTGAGTCAACTCATCACACTATTGTAGAGGAAAGCCTTTGGCTGCTATGATTCCCAACCTCAGATACAGTGGTATTGGGCTTTCTGTTACTATCTCATAGGAACTGAGCTTATGGGAACTAAATGGTCTAAATCTAAGGTCTAGCAGGGCTACAGGAAGGACTTCGGGAATACCAAAAGAAAATGCCAGGGAATACCTAGCAGCAGGGTGGGGAAGGGGCTCTCCTCAGAATTCTGGTTTGCAAATCACATTCCTCACTCTGAAATTAATTAAACTACTACTTGATTGCTGGCATCCCTGTCTCTGATCTACACTGTTTTACTTCTAACCATTCCCAGGTTAAAAACTGGTTCAATAAAATTCAGTTAGGTAATGGCAGTGGTGGAAACCCTATGCTATCCAGTACCTGGATAATACTTCAGATATTTTATTGGCTCTCTCTGGGATTGTTTCTTCATTCATAAAATGAGTGATTGGACTAGAAGTTTATTCTTTGGTCTTTTTGCCTCTGGAGATATATGATCCTACATAGTCAAGTTATCTATATTTTTGTTTTATCTTTCTACCATACTACTGTACCTTTTTAATAAAGATCATTCAACTTTTACAAGCATTGTCTCCTTCCCGTTTTCTTCCCTTTGGGAAAAAGGGATCCAGGTTCCATAGGGTTCATGCCTCAGTTTACATAACCAACTATTTGTGAACCATATTGGAACATCATTTCCTTCTCCATGTCAGAAAACTGAGACAAATAGAGTTAAGTGACTTGCCCAAAATAAAACAGCTAATAAATGTCTGTCAGATTCAAACCCAAGTCTTCCTGACTCCAGAACCGGAACTCTACTGTTCCCCCTACCTGTCCCAAAAAACTAGTTGCTACCTATTGCTTTCAGGATCAAATACTAAATGCTCTATTTAGTATTCAAAGTCCCTCTCACCTTAGTCCCCTCTTAGCCACATTTCAACTTTTCTTACAGTTCATTTCCCAAAACAATATTCGTCAATCCAATGACAGATGCCTCCTGACTCTTCACTACCCCAGAATTTTCTCTGACAGTCCCCAGTACATTTTCTCCCAAACTCTTAACTACTGACCTCCCAGACATCTTCTGCATACCAACTAAAATGGCACTTTTCACAGGGAGTCTTCTCCAAATCCTCTTAGTTCCATTGCTTTTATTAATTATGTTCCATCTATCCTGTATATATAGCTTGCATTTTATATATTTGTTTTCTCCCTTTAGAGTGCAAGGTACTTGAAGTCAGGAACTGTCTTTTTAAAAAAAAAGAAGTATTTTATTATTTCTAATTATATAGCAAATAGTTTCCAACATTCATTTTTGTATAATTTTGAGTTCCAAATTTTTCTCTTTCCTCCTTTTCTCTCACCATTTCCCAAGACAGCTGACATAGTTCATACATGTACATTAACGTGAAGCATATTTTCATATTAGTCATGTTGTAAAAGAAGAATCAGAAAAAGAAGAACTATAAGAAAAAAGAAAAATAACTATAAAGAAGGGGAAAAAATGCTGTTTCAATCTACATTCATACTCCATAAAAGTCTTTCTCTGGGTGTGTGGTGAGCTTTTTCCACCACAGGTCATTTGGAATTATCTTTGATTATAGTATTGCTAAAAAAAGAACTAAGTCTATCATAGTTGATCATCACACTCTGTTGTTGTTACTGTGTAGAATATTTTGTTTCTTCATGCAGCATCACTTCATTCAGCATCAGCTCATGAAACTCTTTCCAGGTTTTTCTGAAATCCACCTACTCACCATTTCTTTTTAGCATAATAGTATTCCATTACATTCATATACTATGGATATATTTATAACCATATACATTCATATGTCCAGCCATAGCCCATTTAATTGGCATTCCCTCAGTTTCCATTTCCTTGCCACCACAAAAAGAGCTACTATAAATATTTTTGTACATGTGGGTCTTTTCCCCTTTTTTACGACCTCTTAGGGATACAGACCTAGTAATGGTATTGTTGGATTAAAAGGTATTTACAGCCCTTTGGGCATAATTCCAAATTGTTCTCTTGAATCAATGTTTGTTTTCCCACATCCCTTTCATCATTTATCTTTTTTTCTTTCCTGTCATATTAACCAATCTGATAAGTGGGGAGTGCTATCTCAGAGTTGTTTTAATTTGCATGCTCTAATAGTGATTTAGACCATTTCTTCATAATACTATAGATAACTTTAATTTCCCATCTGAAAACTTCCAGTTCATATCACTTGATCATTTATCAATTGGATAATGACCTGTATTTTTATAAATCTGAGTATACATATATATATATATATATATATACATATATATATATATATATATATATTTAAAATGAGGCCTTTATCAGAAGCACTGGTTATAAAAATTCTTTCCCAGCTCTCTACTTTCCTTGTAATCTTGGCTGAGTTGGTTTCTTTGTGCAAAACCTTTCAATTACTAATCAAAATTATCCATTTTGAATTTTAGAATGTTTTTTATTTCTGGTTATAAATTCTTCCCTTCTCCATGAATTCAACAGATAAACTATTCCTTGCTCTCCCAACTTGGTTATGGGGTCATATACTCACCTTCTTATCTCGACCTTATCCTGGTATAGGATGTAAGATGTTGGTCTATGCCTAGTATCTGTTATGTTATTTTCCAGTTTTCCCAGCAATTTTTGTTGAATAGTGAGTTCTTATCTCAGAACCTGGAGTCTTGGAATTTATCTAACAGCAGAATATTATAGCCTTTTACAACTGCTTTTTTATACCTAATCTTTTCTACTGATCCATCACTCTATTTCTTAGTCAGTACCAAATAGTTTTGATAATTTCTGCTTTAAAACATGGTGACCTCTTTCTTTGCATTTTTTTCAGTAATTCCCTTGATATTTTCAACCTTTTCTTCTTCCAGATGAATTCTGTTCTTTTTTCTATCTCTATAAAAATTTTTTGGAATTTGATTGTATGGCACTGAATAAATAGCTTAATTTAGGTAGAACTGTCATTCTTTACATTAGCTTAGTCCTGAGTCATTGACATTTATCCAGTTGTTTAGATCTAATTTTATTTGTGTGAAAACCACTTTATGTTTGTATTCATATATTTCCTAATTTATCTTGGTAGATAAAATTTTATTTGTCTATTGTTATTTTAATGGAATTTCTCTATCACTTGCTGATGGACTTTATTGATAATATATAGAGATGATTATGATTTATGTGGATTTATTTTATATCCCACAACTTTGCTCATTGTCTCAAGCAGTTTTTAATTGATTCTCTTGAATTGAATTCTCTAAGAAAAGCATCAGATCACCTATAAGAGTGATAGTTTTATTTCCTCATTGCCTGTTCTAATTCTTTTAATTTTCTTTTCTTCTCATTGCTAAAACTAAAATTTCTAGTACAATATTAAATAATAGTGGTGATAACAGGCAGCCTTGTTTCACTCCTGATGCTAATAGGAATGCTTCTAGCTTATTCTCATTACTTAAGATGCTTGCTAATGGTTTTAGATAGATACTGTTTATCATTTTTAGGAATACCTTTATTCCTATGCTTGATAGTGTTTTAAAAGAAATGTGCTGTATTTTTTCAAAAACTTTTTCAATATCTATTGAAATTATATGATTTCTGTTAAGTTTTGTTATTGATATAGTGAATTATACAGTTTTTCTAATATTGAACAAACCTTCCATTCCTATTATAAATTCCACCTAGTCAAAGTGCATTATCTTCATTCTGTTTTCTTTGCTAATATTTTATTTAAATTTTAACTGCTATTCACTGAGGAAAAAAACTACTATAATTTTTTTTTCTGTTTTAGCTCTTCCTGGTTTAGATATCAGCATATTTGTGATATAAAAGAAATTTGGCAGGACTCCATCTATTTTTTTCAAATAGTTTGTAAAATGTTGGAATTATTCCTTAAATGCTCGTTAGAATTCACTTGTAAATCCATCTGGAGATTTTTTTCTTAGGGATTTCATTGTAGGCTTGTTCAATTTCTTTTGTCTAAAATTGGTTGTTTAAATATTTTATTTCCTCTTCTGCTAATCTGAGCAACTGTGTTTTCACAAATATTCATTTCAATTTCAATTTCACTTAAATTGACAGATTTCTTTTTGACATACAGTTGCAAAAAGACCTGAATTGTTGCTTTAATTTCCTCTTTATTGGAAAATTCACCCTTTTT
The DNA here is from genome assembly GCF_037893015.1 of Macrotis lagotis. Classification (NCBI taxonomy): domain Eukaryota; kingdom Metazoa; phylum Chordata; class Mammalia; order Peramelemorphia; family Peramelidae; genus Macrotis; species Macrotis lagotis. The sequence continues at coordinate 841,907,775 of NC_133658.1, read as the reverse complement.
ATTTTCAGTGCTGCTAATATGGTTTTCTAGAAAGGTTTATCTATTTCATTGTTTTTCTCATAAAATCAATTCATTAATTTTGCTATAGTTGATAGTTTTCTTACTTTCAATGTTGTTAACCTCTCCTTTGATTTTTTAGGATTTCTAATTGGGTATTTAAATGACAATCTTTAATTTGAACTCTTTCTAACTTTTTTAAATTGCATGCTTACTTCATTGATTTGCTCTTTCTCTCATTAATTCATGTGTGAATTAGAGACATAAATTTTCCGCCCTAAAACTGCTTTGGTTACAACATATGAATTATGGCAAGCTGTCTTATTATTCTCTTTGATGAAATTTCTTCCATGATTTGTTGCTTGAACTATTTATTCTTAAGAATTGGATTATCTAGTTTTGAATTAATCTTCTCTTTCCAGGGTTCTTTATTATATGTATTTTATTGTTTCATGATATTAAAAGAATACATCTAACATTTCTGCCTTTTGAATTTGATTGTGAGATTTTTATGCTCTAATGTATGGTCAAGTTTTGTGTAGGTGCCATGTATCACTGAGATCTCCTATCTTCTATCTCCTTTCAATTTTCTACAGAGATCCATCATATCTAACTTTTCCAAAATTCTATTCACTTACTTAACTTCATTCTTGTTTATTTTGTACTTTAAGATTTATCTCTTCTGAGATCGAGGTTGGGTTTGTTAGTTTGATTTTGCTATCTATTACATTTCTTTTAAGAATTTGGATGCTAGGGGTGGCTAGGTGGCACAGTGGATAGAGTGCAGGCCCTGGAGTCAGGAGTACCTAAGTTCAAATCTGGCCTCAGATACTTAATAATTACCTAGCTGTGTAGCCTTGAGCAAGCCACTTAACCCCATTTGTCTTGCAAAAACCTAAAAGAAAAAAAAAGAATTTGGATGCTATATCACTAGGCATATATAGAAAGATTGATTTTACTTGTCTGTGGTATTTTGATCTTTTTTTTTTTACTTCAGCTGAATCATAATATATTTTGTGCTATGCTGCATGCCTGCCAGCTAACTTATCTGTTACTCATAACTAATACTTGTCTCAGACTAATGTTGAAGATGGAAGACAAAGATGACAAGTAATCCATGTATTTTACCAAATGCTCCCAATTTATACAGTGTTCTCCAATTAGCAAATCAAACAAAGTTTTCATACTAGTGGACAGCAGGTGATAAAGTTTACTTCCTCAGGATAGTACTTCTCACACAAAGTTGCTGTCAATGGCTTAGTGTTTAACACAATGCTCCAGGAAGTGCCAAAACATAAGTAACAAATAAGAAGATCCAGAGAGCCAAACCCAGAAAATTAGGCCAAGGGTGTATCTAGGCAAGAGGACTGGTAGGCCATTCCCAGTCAGGCAATGACCTCTCTGTGACCCTCAACAGTTTACCTTTATAACTCTGTGTATTTCTCCTCTTCAAATATATTTCTTAGAAGCAACAATTTTTTATTTTATGGGAGAATTCATCCCATTTACATTCACAGTTATGATTACTATTTTCCCCTATCACTCATCACCAGTGTTTTGCTTCTTTTGCTTTTTACCACCACCTCCCTCAATCTGCCCTTTTTTCTTCCCCCTTCCCTCTCCTACTTCTGTGTTCTTTAATGCTCAACCTTCTATCAAATTCCTTTTCTTTCCTTTCCTTTCCCTTTTCCCTTATTAGTTACCTATAGGAGAAGATAAATTCTTAACCCAACTCAGTGTTTGTCATTCCCTCTGGCTCAATCAATTCTCACCTTCTCCATTCTTTACCTTTTATTGTTAACAGGTCTTTTTGATCTCTTCCTGTAATGTGATTTTACTTTATTCTACCTCCCTCTTTCCTTTTCTCCCAGTAAAATTATTTTCCCCAATAATATTTATTTATATCACATGACAATCAATAGCCATATCCTGACTATATATATATATATATATATATTCCTTGTTAACTGCTTTAACAGATACAGCTTTCAAGAGTCACAAGTATCAACTTTCACGTTAATATTATTGAATAACATGATTTTTTCCTTTCCTGTTTCCCTTTATATCCTTCTTTTGAGTATTGTATTTGAAAATCTGATTTTCTGTTCAGCTCTCATCTTTTCAAAAGGAAAGCATAAAAGTTACTTATTTCATTGAATGTTCATGTATTGTCCTGAAAAATTATGCTCAATTTTTCTGTGTAGTTGATTCTAGGTGGTAGTCAAAGCTCCTTAATCTTCCAGAAAATCATATTTCAAGCCCTCTGCTAAGTCCTGTATAATCCTGACTCTGGTTCTGATAATTTTGAAATTTGGCTACAATATTCCTTGGAGCTTTCAGGAGGTGATAGGTAGATTTTTCCTGGATATCAAGGATATCAAGTTTATCTAGACTTTTTTTTCAAGTCTTTCAGTTAGTCCAATAATTAATTCTAGGTCACCTGTTTTATGAGGTATCAGAATCATTAGCTTCTATTTGCCAAATGCTAATTTTCAAGGAATTATTTTTTCAGTCAATTTTTGTTTCGTTTTCCAATTTTTTATAATTTTCCTGCATAACTCATTTCTTTACCTAATTTTTCTTTTGCCTCTAATTTTAAAATATTTTTGAGTCTTACAAAAGGATTTGAGATCAACTCTTATTTCCCTTTGAGACTTCACATGTAGGCATTTTGCCATTTCTTTCCTCTTTTGAGTTTGTTTTCATCTTCTCCATCACCATGGTAACTTGCTATGATTTGGTCCCTTTTTTTTGGTTAATTTTTAAAATATTGAACTCTGCTCCTGGGACACAGGGGGGCGGTGCTGCCCCAAACTTCTTTTTCTGGGGGCCATAGGCCTGCTCATTAATTTTCTGCTCTGGGGCTTCAGGTGCTGGTGGCTTGCTCCCTGCACTAGGGTACTCCAGTCTGTCACACCTGTTGTATCAGTTTCCAGGGCTCATAAATTTTCCTTCTGCACTGGGATTGAAGGTCTTATAGCTGATCTGCTATGCCTCTGGCCTCTTGAGCCAGGCCCAAGGTGCCTGGCTAACATATCTGTGCTATGACTGTGAACCTCCCACTGGCTTTCCCAAATTCTGCCTCTGTTGGGCTGCACTCCCCTTTTGCCCAAGTGAAACAGTGGAAAATTGTGGGTCCATTTAGAGGTTTGAGTTTACATTCTTTTCTGAGAGAAACTGAAAAGAACTCAAGCAATTTTTTGACTCATTTCCTCCAGGGACTATTCTTTTTTTTTGCATCCCCAGCTATTTTTAATGATATTTGTTCTCCATTCTTGAAGAAGACCATGTCATCAGGGAGGTGGTGTCATAACAAGCACATGAACTGGATTTGAGTCAAGAGGGTTGCTGTGCTAAATCACCAGTCTTACTTTCCTCCTAGAGAGCCATTTGGATCCAGTGGCCAGATATGAATCAGGATGACTGGAGATGTCTCTGGATGTGAAACAATCAGGGATTAAATGTCACACAGCTAGTAAGTGTCAAGTGTCTGAGCCTGAATTCAAACTCCAGTCCTCCTGACTCCAAGGCCAGTGCTCTATTTACTGTACCACCTAGCCGTCCTAGCTAACTTAGTACTTACTAATTGATATAAGGAAAAAAATATAGCCCATTCCAACAAGGAATTTATACTCAAAGGAAAGTGCTATTTGTCCTTTTGAAGCAAGACCAATAGCATCACAAAATGTCTTGATTTAGGAATAAATTGGATGTAAGTGAGGCAGAATTGCACAAGATATTCAGTCTCTCTTCCCAAGTCATTGAAGTCCATGACAAAACAAAAGTCAGGATTATTGGTGATGATCCAGTAATCTTCACTGTTTGCCTAAGCTCCAAGCCTCCACAATGCCTGCTTCAGTTGCCTTCAAGACCATAGGAACAAATTGTTCTCATCTGCCCATTCCACAGGGGGAAGATAACACATGAAAGGAGATAAAAAGGGATTGGGAGAAGCAGAGAAAGATCCAGACCATAAAGAGCAGGTGATGGAAAATGAAAAGTTGGTTAAGGTGGGAGCTCTCTTTAGGGAGGAGTATTCTACTCAGCTTTCAAGCCCTTTTAAAAACTGTTCCCTATTGGACATGTGGACCTGGTTGTTCCACTGAAATTTGAAACTCATTATGTCCCCAAGTTTTACTATGGATATGGGTGTTTTTTACATTTACTGATCATTCCAATTTATACATGTGTATTTTCTGTTTAATCTTCTTTCTCTCTGGACTTCACAGTTTCTGTCCATAGCCTCAAGTTGTCACTTCCTTGCATGATCATAGGCAAATCACTTCTCTTGGTTTCATGTTCTTTCATCTGTACAATGAGTAAGTTGGCTTAGATGACCTTTAAGGTCCATATCTAGCCCCAAATAATATCCTAGTCAGTAAGCATCTAAAAGAATTGTACATATATAAAGAAGGGCAAAAAAAAAAGTTCTGACCCTCAAGAAACATACATTCTAATGGAGGAGGGTGACACCATATAAATATATAAATAAATGCAGTTTATTATTCACTGGTTTTCTGTTTCTCCCCCAATATATTGAATAGTTTGAGTGAACAAATATATTGTAAAATAAAATGTGTAAAATAAAATCTTATGTGGATCCTCATTCTAACAAAAATTTATATTTATTAGCCTAGAATTAAAGGCTACCACCATCAGGCCCAAACCTGACCTTTGCACTTTTCTCATATTATTCTAATCCCCTGAGCCAAACTCTGGTTATAAATATATCCTCTGTATCCCCAACCACCTACCATTCTTTGATTATTTTCCTCTACAAACTCTTAACAATCCTTAAAGGCCCAATTCAGATATTACTTCCCTTGGAAATTCTTGATTCCCCTAATCAGTAACCTTCCTGCTACTATTATGTCTGCCAACAGCTTAATTTACCAATCATATATTATTGTGTATAATAATTTGTGTGTCTTGTACACTTACTGGACTCAATGCTCCATGAGTCCAAGGTTTTTCACTACCACGGATAAGATTCTAGACATATGGTAAGACAGGTATTTGCTGAGTTGAAAAGACTTGAATACTGGACTAAATAATTACATTTTGTGTTTGGGCCTATGGGAAACTATTTAAAGATTTGAGTGGAGACAGGAAATCCAATGTTCTTAGGAGCATAGATTTTAAAAGCAGGAAAGGATTTTAGAGAAAATACTTCGGCCCAGAGAAGTGACTTCAAGGTCACCCAGTCAGTGATTCTCTGAGTCAAAATTCAGACCTAGGTCTTCAAGACTCTTAGTTCAGTACCTCATCCATTTTACCACACTTCTTCGACATGATATACTGATATTAATTTGCTATAAATTATCGGTTATACTGAAAAGTCTCGAGGAAGAAAGAATAGTTGAGAACCTTTCTTTTGCTCAATATTTTATCTCCCTTTTACTTAACAGTACTTTCTTCTCCTTCCTCTTTGCATTTTCAAATCCAGTTCATATTGGCCCAAAAATACAGAATGGAAGTTCAAGAAATATTGAATGGCAGATTTCCAAAATCTCATGGTTAAACACTATGTCAGTTGTCTTCTACTCATACCCATTACTTAATTGGAAATCATTTAGCATCTTTGACATAGAAATAATTGTGACTTTTTTCTTTGTATCTGGAAATGTTTACTAAAGGAGTATGGGCAAAAAAACAGAAGTTGACCAACCTTCTTTCCTCTCCCCACTGCAGGGTAGACTATCTAAGTCTCCTTTCTTCCCTGGGATCTTATTTCTTCATAAGACTTACCCTCCCCCCCTTCCCCATGTGATACTAATCTCAACCCTTAGGAACTAGACTATAGGTGAAGTGAAAGATGGGAGTAAGATGCTCTCTTCTCTAGCTCTGATCATGTCATAGTTCACTGGGGCCCTGGACATCTGGGAGGCTCAGAGGGTTGTAAAGAGTACTGGTACAGGGAAGAGGAACAGTTTGTGGTCTGTTGTGAGGGAAAATAGCCCTGGAAACAGAAGGGTTGAGGGGAACTCCTGGAGTTCTAAGATTTCCTCAAGAAGTCATGTGGCTGTGATGTCAGCACTGAGGTCACAAACAGAGTAAGAGGATGGGTTCCAGCCCAGAAGGCGACTATCCCAGGCTGGGGGAGGATGGGGGTCACCTGGAGGCTTGCCTGAAAGGAGGGACCGCCGTGGCTGACTGGTAAGTATACCAAGGCTGGGGGCTCTGTTTCTTTGTAAGCAGGGTTCTAGGTCTTTCTCATGATAACTCCTTTTCCCATTTTAAGGCAAATCCCATCCCTATACTCTTCTAGCTGTCCCACAACCACCTTAGTCCTTGTTCCAGTCTCCAACCCCCCCCCCTTCTCCCTTATGGCCCCCTCCATGGTCCTATAAAGAATCAACTCCAGGCAGTAAACCTATTAGAAAGGAAAGGAGACTTTCCCAAGGGAAGGCATTCTGTCATTTAGTTGTAAATTCTAGATCCCCTTCCCACTCAGGACAATTCTTGATAAATTTCTCCCACCCCTAGCCCAGACCCTAAGGCCTCATCCCACCCCACCCCCCAGCTGCATCCCCACCGACCCAGCCCCTCTACCCACCATGGCCAAGAGTGGAGAGGTCCCATCCCAGGCCAGCTCTGCTTCCACCATGGACCCTCACATCATCAAGGTAACGGTGAAGACACCCAAGGCCAAGGAGGAGTTTGCAGTACAGGACACTTGTACCATCCAGCAGCTGAAGAAGGAGATCTCTCAGCATTTCAAGGCCCACCCTGACCAGCTGGTCCTTATCTTTGCTGGAAAAATCCTCAAAGACCCAGATTCCCTGGTAGAGTGTGGCATTCGTGATGGGCTCACTGTCCACCTAGTCATCAAGATGCAGAGGAGGGGTATTGGGCCAGAGTGTCTGGCCCCCTGCCAGCCAGCCCCATCCCCTCCACCTCCTCCACCCCAATCACCCCAATCACCAGTCCCAGTCCACCCTGATGGAGTATACCCTTTTAGCCTGGGTGTCCTCACAGAGCAAAATGGACTGGGTCAAACATCTGGCAGCTTTCCTAACCTGCAGAGCCAGCTCTTGTGGCAACACATATCCATACCTGAGCTGGTGGCCCAGGTCATCGATGACCCCTTCATCCAGGGCCTTCTCTCCAATACGGGCCTGGTCCGTCACCTGGTCCTTGATAATTCCTACATGCAGCAACTGATCCAACATAACCCAGAAATTGGTCACATCCTCAACAACCCAGAGATCATGCACCAAACCCTAGAATTCCTACGTAACCCAGCTATGATGCAAGAAATGATGCGGAGCCAGGACAGAGCACTCAGTAACCTAGAGAGCATTCCTGGTGGTTACAATGCCTTACGGACTATGTACACGGATGTCTTGGACCCCATGCTAAATGCAGTGCAGGAGCACTTTGGTGGGAACCCCTTTGCAGCTGCCACCTCCAGTACTACAAGTTCGGGATGTAGTCAGCCCTCTAGGATTGAGAACTGTGATCCCCTCCCCAATCCCTGGGCCAGTCAGTATGGGATCACAGTTGGAAGATGGGAGAGGCGGCATGGGGGCCACAACTCCAGGCATGTCCCACTTAGTTTAAACTCCCAAGAAGGGTCTCCAGGCTTCCCAAGAATAGGGTTAGCAGGCTACCTACAGCAGGTCCCTGATCCCCCACAAGGCCTGGGTGCTTACTTGCAGGGGCCAGCATCCCCTCTGGGTCTATGTCAACAGCCTGGTCCAATGCCTCTGTCAGGGAGCCATGTACCCCCCACAGTACCCCCAGCCCAGCAGCCTGGGATCAGACAGTCCTTACCCAAAGAGCCTCTTGCAGTCAAAGCCAAGACCACCTGCCCTGCATTTCTGAGACCCCATACAACTAACAGCTCTAGTAGGGGTAGTGAGAAGGCAGAAGATGACAGTGTAGGCCCCAAGAGCCATACCACCAACATGCCCAATCTGGTGTCAGGTCTGACAGCCACCAGAGGAGATAACTTTATGACCTCATCCCCATCCCCAATAACTGGAGCTCCCCAGGCACCAGAGTCTGCATGGTTCACCACTCCAGCCTCTGTGAGGTCCCCAAGACCGGTCACCCTGAGCATCTCCTCTCAGGGTGGCCCACAATTTCAGGAGGAGATGCAAGGGCAGTTGCCATTGCTCATCCACCTACAAACAGCCATGGCAAATCCTCGTGCCTTACAGGCCCTGTTGCAAATTGAGCATGGTCTACAAACCCTGGCCACTGAGGCACCCCGTCTCCTCCTCTGGTTCACACCTTCCCTGGGGACCCAAGGAAACCCTTCAGTCACTGCTGAGGTTGAGACAGGCACCTATCCCCTAAACAATCGAACATCAGTGGCAATACCAGAGGAGCCCTCAGCCCCAGTTGCCCAAACTGGTCAAGGCTTGACTGGGGTAGGACCTCGGTCCTTTTCCTTCCTCCAGATATTGCAGATCCTGAATGACACCAGTCCCCAGCTGCTGTCATCACCATTGGAACAGCCTCAGATTCAGTTCCAGCCCCAGCTGGAACAGCTGCGAGCCATGGGTTTCCTCAACCCAGAGGCAAACCTCCAGGCACTCATTGCCACAGAGGGTGATGTGGGCAGGGCTGTGGAGAAGCTGAGGGGGTCAAAGACATCCTAACAGGATTGACCTCCCCTTTCCCCTGCCCCTGCCCCCCCAGACCTGCCCCACTCCCTGCTACAACCCCCTGGAATGCAGCCACACTATGAACTAAATTTACCGAGATACCCTTTATGTGGAAAAAAAAATGTTCCAGATGATTGAGGAAGAGAGGGAGAGAGAAAAAGAGGGTGGGTTAGTGTACAACCAGATGATTCCCAGATCTTGGGGGTCTGCTCTACTCAGTGCCCCCTGTGCCTGCCTCGAGGATGAAATTACATCCACCTTCCAGTGTCAAAGTCTCTGTCTTAATGTTTGGTGTGACTGGGGAGGTGGGCAGAGGGAAGTCGGTTGGGAAGGGGAAGTCTTCAGAAAGGAGGATGGAAGGAATTGGAAGGGAGGCAACTGGGTGGAATAGAAAAGGAAATGTGGGAATCATATGGCAGGAGTGGGTTTAAGAAAAACAGAAACATAGGGTAATAGCTATGGAACTGTAATCACAGAAAATGGGTCCAAATCCTGACGCATTTATTAGGTATTTGACCTAAAGCAAGTCAATTCCCCTTTCTGGGATTCAAATTTGTCACCTGACAAGACCTGAGATCTAAGTTCTTATATCCCTCTAAATTCTCTGGGAAGAGAAATGGGGGAGGTTGTTTTAGGGTGAGGGGGAACTGATTGAGGCATGGGAAATAAGAGTAAGGTTTACATTAAAACAGTCACCTGTCCTGGGTGTCTTAATTTTTTTTCTTAAGTCTAATATCTCTATTTGAATTAAGGTTAATCTCCCTTCAGATCCATTCTTAATGTGCTCTGTTTGTCATTGGATAGGAGTAGGGATTGGATTTGTGATTAATTGGCATAATGAACTCTTGATTTTGGACACTCCCTATTTAAATTAGAGATGAGATCATCAATGCAGTTCAGAGTCTTGGGGATGCCTATAATGGTGGTCTATGACTTGTCTTGGGTCATAATCAATATGAGTCAGAGGCAGGACTTAGGTTCCGGTCTTGCTAGTTGCAAGGCCAGCTCTTGAATTACAACTGTAACAGGGCACACTGTCAATGACCTTCTTAAAAGGTAATGTATTCCAGATGGGTTCTGACTAGGGCAGAGTAAGGTAAGACTAATATCTCTCCTCTTCAGGATTGGGGATGAATATTAGGAAGGGAACAACAAGGACTAAGCACCTAGGGTTATGAGCCAGGTCTTTAGCTAAATGCTTTAAAAATATCTCATTTGATACTTAATCAAATTATAGGCACAATATTTCTATTAATACCCAAATTAAAATCCTGTAGATAGGGGCGGCTAGGTGGCATAGTGGATAAAGCACCCGCCTTGGAGTCGGGAGTACCTGGGTTCAAATCCAGTCTCAGACAATAATTACCTAGCTGTGTGGCCTTGGGTAAGCCACTTAACACCATTTGCCTTGCAAAAACCTAAAAAAAAAATCCTGTGGATGCCTCTTCTCATGGTTTTGTTTCTATCAAAATCATCCAAGATAAAATTAGCTTTTCTGGCTACCACTTCACATACAGTTGACTACTGCTATTTTGCAGACCTTAAAATCTCTGGGCCATTTCTAATATTTCTAATGGCCCATCTAGTCATGTCTCTATCTTTCTATACTTTTACAGTTAATTATTTGAATCTCAGTGGAAAGCTTTTAAACATAATACATTTCAAACAATCTTTATATCCCATCTTTTCCTACTAGATTGTGTCCTTGGTTCTAGTATTTTCAGGTCTTTTGCCATCTTGCTTCTATCATTAACATGTTACCTATTTCTCCTGATTTTTTACCATGTGCAATTTTGACAAGCATCTGATGCTTTAACTAGGACCATTGATAAAAATGTTAAGCAGTCAATATGTGGAGTGATCTTCACAGTAATGGCACACAGAAGATGCTGAATAAATGTTATTGACCTATTTTTTTTCCAAAATAGCAATCCCAAGTTAATATTAACTAATCTTTGGATCCAGTAATTTATCTGGCTTCACTGACATTTATCAAATAATTTGCTGAAATCTGATATGCCTCTCACATCCCCGACTTACTAACTAGGAAAGAAAATAAGGTTTTTTGGTAGGACCCATTCTTAAGGAAGTCATATAAGTTTTTTTTTAATTTAGTATTTGATTTTTCCTAATTACATGTAAAAACTATTTTTAACATTTTTAAAGTTTTGAGTTCCAAATTCTCACCCGCCTTCCCCATCTTGTCCCCCATTGAGAAAGCAAGCAATTAGATATAGATAATAAATGTGTGGTCATGTATATTTACATATTAGTCATTGTAAAAGAAAAAACTCAAGAAAAATAAGAGTAAAAAGTACGTTTCAAACAATTATCAGTGGTTTCTCTGCAGATAGCATTTTTAAGTATTTCAGAATTATCTTGCATCATTGTATTGCTGAAAATAATTGTCATTAATAGTTGATCATCTCACAATATTATTACGGTGTACAATGTTATCCTGGTTCTAACTCATTTCCTATAGTATCAGTTCATATATGTCTTTCCAGGTTTTTTTGAGAAAATTCTGCTCATTTCTTAGAGCACAATTCATGATTGTTGATCGAAAAGTGGACCTCTAGTTCTATCTATATTCTTGGAAGATAAACATTCATCCAGACCTGGTGGGATTAGCTCACAAAAATAAACATGATCTATCACTGGTTTACTTAACTACCCTTACCTAGTGATATTTCTTCCTAATTAAATCATTCCACTTGGCAGATAAAAATAAACCATTTGGTTATCTTCAATTCATATATTCTAACAAACCTATTTAAAGTCAAATTCTTCTTTGATCTTTTGTCCTTAAAATGTCATTCAAAATGCCCATTTATTAGCCTGAGATTTCTACATCTTAGACTAATTCTTATCTTTACACTCACTAAAGCTATTTTTTATAGGACATACCATGTTTTTATATCCAACTTGGCATTCTGTAATTTTGTTTTCCTCTTAAAATTGGATAATCTTTTTAAATATCAGAGTTGATGAGATTTTTTTTTCTATCTTCAAAGTTGCATTCTTGAGAGCATCCTCTCTGCCTCTGATAGACTAATATTTCCTAACAGAGAGAGAGATGATAAATATCTGGAAAACTGAAGATCTTCCCCCCCTCTTTATTTCCCCCCATTATATAACATCTTTTTTTCTATTTATCCCTGATATTTTCATTTATTTCCCCTCTGTAAGAGTGTGGTTTTTAGCACATACCCATCTAGTAGTGTAGGTTTAACAGTTCAAAGTACTTAGAACACTTTTACATAGAAGAATTAATATTTTCTCCATGTCTCTTAAATCTAGATGATAAAACATTAAATCAAGTCCCTATTTTAGTTGACTAATTTCCAAGGTCTAAAGTTATTCATACTAAAAATTTAAGAGCCTGTTCAAACTAGTTACAACATATCCCTGCTCCTGCTACATTAGTTTCTTCCCTTTATCATGATTTTTATCTCTGACATATGGAGTATCTTTTTTATACGCAATGCTACCCACTCCTTAAACAGAAAGGAAAAAGACTTGTGTACAAAAATACTATAGCAGCTATTTATAGCAAATTATTTGAAATTGAGGGGATGCCCATTGATTGGGGAAAGACTGAACAAATTGTGATAGATAATTATGATGGAATACTATTCTGCTGAAAGAAATGAATGGAATGCTCTCAGAAAAATTTGGAAAGACATGAGGTGATGCAAAGTGAAATATATTACATACAAAGTAACAGCAAAATTGTAAGATCATAAGCTTGAATGACTTGGATCCAAGACAACTCTGAAAGATTTATAATTAAGGATGATGTCCATTTCCAGAGAAAGAATGGATGGTGTCTGAGTATAGAGTGAAGAATATTTTTTTCTTTAGATTTTTTTTAGAACATGTGGATATGTTGTTTTACAACATGAATAATGGAGATTTTTTAAATGTTATTTTATATTTTCAATTAAATGCAAAGATAGTTTCTAGCATTCATGTTTTTGTAAGCTTTTGAGTTCATTTTTCTATCTCTCTCCCTTTCTCAGTAATCTGACAGGTTATACAAGTACAATCATTTTTAACTTATTTCCATATTTTTGTTGTAAAAGAAGAAATCAGAACTTAAAAGAAAAAAATGAGTAAAAAACAAATTTTTAAAAAAGGAAAATAATGTGTTTTCATCTGCATTCAGAATCCATAGTTTTTCCTCTGGATTATGGAGATGTTTTGCCTGACTACACATGCGTAACCTATATCATATTGCTTGTTTTCTCAATGAGGGAGAAAATTTGCTTTTAAAGACAAAGATTAAAAATTGTTTTCACATGAAACTAGGGAAAATACTATAATTTTTTAAAATTCTACATCCTTTACATATATATTTATACATATATATATATATATATATATATACATATACACATAGTAATCTTGATTTTGATTACTGGCTAAGATGTATAAATTATTAAATTTGATTAGTGAACATCTACAAAAGCTAATGGTCATTCTGAAAAAGCAACTTAAAAAAGTCATCAAGCCATACTAACATTTTTTCCCTCTTGACCATATTAATAAAAATTCTATTTTAGTGAGGAAAAATAGAGATATGGTTTAGGTGATAATATAGTTAACTTTAAAACTGGTTGAATAATGCGATGAAGTCATCAACAGTTCAAATAAGCTTGAAAGAAGACTTTGTAGATAATAGCTCCAGAGATCAGTGCTTCATTCTGTATGATTCTTAGCAGTAATTTGGACAGAAACATAGATACCAAGATTATAACATTGTAAGAAGACACAAAGATGGGAGAGATCACTAACATTTTACTTTTACAAGGTCTTTCCTCTAGTTCTACTTAATGATATTTCCAATTTATCAAATATATAGATTCATAATATATATATATTTATGTATATAATATAATAAATTATAATATAATATATAATATAATAATATAAATAATATAATATATATACATAAGTGCATCTTATTTACCCATAGTTTATATATCAGCTCCCAATTAGTATTTCCTTGAGAATAGAGATTTTTGCTCTTTTGTTGATATTTTCAGTACTCAATGCAGTGCAGGATATCTAGTAGACATTTAATAAATGTTTATTAATGATTGAACATACCAATTGAGTCAGTATTCAAGCACAAGAGTACTGGGCCTAATCTAATTGAGATGCAATCAAAAGGTTTTACACTTAGATCCAAAAATTCAACTTTATTAATCTTAGATTACAGAAGTTTAGGTACAAGTCCATCTAGAGATTTTCTGGAAATAATTTTGGAATGCAAACCCAACACAATTCAACACTGTATAATAGGTATTACAGTACTTAGCACAGTGCCCATCAAAACTTTTTGACTATCAAGGAAAGCAAATAGTCTTAGGCTGCATTGAGAGACTTGGGGTGCAGATCTAGTAGGGGAGGTCATAGTCAAATTAGATTCTCATCTAGAATTAGTTTGGTTATGGCTGTCACTGTTATGACCTCAATTCCTTGGGATCCTTATTGATTACATGACCACAAAGCAACAAAGGTAAGAATGTGTAAAAAAAAGACAGAATTTATGTGAGGATGCCTAGAAGAGATGAGGGGAGGTTATTCTTTTCTAATTCATTTACAGGATAACTAAAGGGATCTTGAGAGACCCAGATTACACCTAAAACATTTCTGAAGGAGTGACTATAGAATGTCAGAAATTAAGGAGTTTCAGGAATTTTCAGTTTCTGAATTAGAAGCTTGGGATAGAAATCTTGCCCCTCATTTAGAAGAGGGGTAAGGATGGAGATAAGTTTTGCATCTACCCTTTAGCTGGAACACTAGGAATGTTCTGTGTCTTAAAAGATAGTCAGATATAATGTAGAAGCTATAGTTGCTCAATAAAGGGCTGAACCACATGGTCTCTGAGGGTTCTGTCCAACTAAGAAATTTGTAATTTAATGTCCAAGTAGAGGCTACCTATGCACTCTACCTTTTCCTGCCTCAGCATAATTTCCCATGCTTTTCCTTGTCACTGGAATAGCAACCCTTCCCCACCAATCTATCCCCTCATGTTGAATCTTGCTCATTCTAACAATGAAAGTGTGTACATACTTACTCTAGAAACTTCTCTATGATAATTGAGGTAGCACTCATCTTCCAATCAGGAAATATATTTCCTTCAATCTCAAATAACACCTTAAAGGTGTTATGTAGCAGACCAGAGATGGGATCCTACCTAACTATTTAGCCCCTCAGAATCACAGAATATATATAGGAATTGGGATCCCTGCAGCTGTCTAGTTTAACCTGGACATGAAGGGAATGTCCCATTATAATCTACATGACAGGTGATCATCTAGCCTCTGAGGAAGGGAAACCCACAACCTCTAGGGGCATGTCCTTTGAACAGTTCTATTAGGCAGCGGATAGAAAGCTAGTCCTGAAGTCAGAAGGAACTAAGTTCAAATCTGATTTCAGATATTCACTAGTTATCTGACCATGGGCAAACCATTCAACTCTTGCTTCAGTTACCTCATTTGTAAAATAAGCTGGAAGGCAAAATGGCAAAACACTCCAATATCTTTGCCAAGAAAAACCCAAATGGAATCACAAAGAGGTAGGCATGACTAAAATAAATGAACATTATTAAACAGTTGTTCCTGACATCAAGTTTGAATTTAGTCTTCCTGTAGAAATGGGGAAATGATGGTACCAACTTGATAGAAGTCTGTCAAGAAGATCAACTCTGATGAAAGATATTCAGATCTTTAAGACACCACACAAATACCAATCAATGAAATGTGGTAGACTAGGTAGGCATCAGAGTCAGGATTGTACTATATGAACCTAATCTGAGGTAGCA
This sequence comes from Macrotis lagotis, assembly GCF_037893015.1. Classification (NCBI taxonomy): domain Eukaryota; kingdom Metazoa; phylum Chordata; class Mammalia; order Peramelemorphia; family Peramelidae; genus Macrotis; species Macrotis lagotis. The sequence goes on along the minus strand of NC_133658.1, from coordinate 841,892,331 downwards.
CAGATGTATACATAGTGTACACAAATTTAACCCAGTTTGTGAGGGATTATGCAATCTGAGCTGAGGCACAATTCTACCTTCTCTGCCTCCCTTGACTACAGGTCCTTGGTATCAATTATTGTTCTTTCTTCTTTTAGTATATGCCTATTCTTTCCTATATTGTATTCCAGTTATCTGTGTGGTGTCCCTTCCAACCATGAGATTGTGTGATGATTTAAGAGTAATCTATTTCACTGTTTAGATAGTGTCAATTTTTAAGAGTTCTATCAAAGGATAGGCTAAATCTGCATCTCTGCAACTTCCACCCTATTTGCAGTTCTATTCCTAACTGGGGGCAAAGCAGAATAAGTCTAAGCCCCTCTTCTAATATGATAATCCTTTAAAAGCTTGGAAAATTGGGTGCGGAGGCAAGATGGCAACAAGAGAGGATCCTGTCTTAGGTGCTCTCTCATAAAACTTATAAACTAAGGACTCTAATTTTTGAGAGACAGAACCCACAGAGGGACCCAGGGAGGCAATTCTCCTACTCAAGGTAACCTGGAAAAGAGCAGAAAGACACTGCTCCCCCGGGGTTGGAGGGGTGGCCGCCAGAGCGAAAGAACTTCAGCCTCCCAGAGGAAGTCCCAGGGTGCTGGGAGCCACAGCTCACAGCAGCAGGGGAGTTTCCTGACTTGCGCCCCAGGGAGCATCAGGCACAATTTGGGGGAACAGTGGGGGGGGACCTCTGCGAGAGTGAGCACATTGAAGCCCAGCCCTCAGGGCACACAGCAAGCATCATGGCCAAGGAAGTCCAGATCCAGGAAACAGAAGCAGGCGGAGCTGGTAAACAGGAGCCCCCAGGGCATGAGCCCATTGAACCTAGGGAGGGGAGTGAAGAGAGAGACTGCCAAGCTCTGCCTGTGGAACAGGACTCTGGAGTTCTGACCACATTCAGATCCTGATCGCAGTCTAGGCCCCCCCGCCACACAGAACAGTAGGACTCCCCTCCACCTCAGCCCTGTGGCAGAGGGTGATGCTTATGGTCATTCACAGACCAGGAGGAAGGACAGAGCCTCACACACTGAGACCTTTGTGGGAGTGTCCCAAAAGCTCAGGAAGCACCCCCAAAACAGGCTAAGACTGGGAAAATGAGCAGAGAAACAAAAGGAACACCATTGAGAAATATTTTGCCTGTGACCCCAAGAAGGATCAAAACACTCAGTCTGAAGATGAGGAAGCACAAGCTCCTGTGTCTAAAGACTCCAAGAAAAACACAAATTGGACTCAGGCCATGACAGAGCTCAAAAAATACTTTGAAAATCAAATGAGGGAGTTAGAAGAAAAACTGGGAAAAGAAAGGAGAGAGATGCAGGAAAAATATGAAAATGAAGCCAGCAGCTTAGTCAAGGAAATCCAAAAAAATGCTGAAGAAAATAACATGCTAAAAAACAGCTTAGGTCAAATGGATAAAACAGTTCAAAAAGTTATTGAGAAGAATGCTTTAAAAAGCAGAATTGGCCAGATGGAAAAAGAGATAAGAAAGCTCTCTGAGGAAAACAAATCCTTCAGATAAAGAACAGAACTCAGGGAGATTGCTGAATTTATGAGAAATCAGAACTCAATACTTCAAAACCAAAAGAATGAAAAATTAGAAGAAAATGTGAAACATCTCATTGAAAAAACAACTGATATGGAAAACAGATTTAGGAAAGATAATTTAAAAATTATTGGAATACCTGAAAGTCATGATCAGGAAAAGAGACTTGACATCATTTTCAAAGAATTACTACAGGAAAATTGCCCTGATATCCTAGAAGCAGAGGGAAAAATAGAAATGGAGTGAATCCACAGATTCCCCCCGAGAAAGAGATCCCAAAAAAACAACGCTCAGGAAGATTATAGCCAAGTTCCAGAACTCCCAAGTCAAAGAGAAAATATTACAAGCAGCTATAAGGACACAATTCAAATACCATGTAGCTGCAATCAGGATCTCACAGGATTTAGCAGCAACCATTAAAAGCTCATAGGACTTGGAATATAACATACCGGAAGGCAAAAGAGATTAGAATGCAACCGAGAATTAACTACCCAGCAAAACTGAATGTCCTTTTCTAGGGAAAAAGATGGACTTTCAATGAACCAGGGGAATTTCAAATGTTCCTGTTGGAATGGCCAGAGCTGAACAGAAGGTTTGATCTACAAATACAGGACTCAGGTGAAGCATAAAGATGGGAGGAGAAGGGGAAAATATGAGGGACTTAATGATGATGAACTGCATGTATTCCTGTACAGAAAGATGACACTGATAATACTCATATGAACATTCTCAATTAACAGAGCAGGTAGAAGGAGCTTTTATAGATGAAGCACAGGAGAAAGCTGAATTTGAAGATAAAATATGGTATAGAAATGGAGTCAATAGAAAAAAGGGAAATGGAATGGGAGAAAGAAAAAGGAGAGGGGGAATAGGCCAAGATATTTCATAGAATAAGATTTTTCTTTATTAGAATGAGCTATTGCAATGATATGGAAGGGGGGAAGGCAAGGGGGAATGAGGGAATCTTTGCTCTCGTAAGAGGTGGCTAGGAGAGGAAACAGCATATATACTCAATGGGGTATAGACATCTGGAGTAAGAAGTTGGGGCAGGGGTAAGGGGGGTGATGTGAGTGATGGAGGAGAGGATGGACCATGGGGGAGAGTGGTCAGATATGACACATTTTCTTTTTTACTTCTTGCAAGGGGCTGGGATTGGAAGGCCGCTCCAGGACCATAGGGCCAGGTGGATGCTGGGCCTAAGGGGTGGTATGGGCACTCAGGGCCTCTTGGTCCCACGACCAGGGATCTGTCTGCTGTGCCACGCAGCTACCCTACATCAGAGTCAGTGAAAGGAGAGAGAAAATATAGTACATGGTAGTGGAGAAATACGAAAGGAAGGAGTTGCGATCAACAATGGCAATGGTGGAAAAATATGGAAGTAACTTTTGTGATGGACTTACCATAAAAATGTGATCCACCCGCAACAGAGTTGGTGGTGTTGGAACACAGACTGAAGCACATTTTTATTATTAATATTTGGGGGGGGCAGGGCAAATGGGGCTGGGTTGCCTGCCTGGGGCTGCATAGTGTGGTGATCATTGGGTGTCTGAGACCGGATTTAGACTTGGGTGCTCCTGGCTCAATGGCCAGTGCTCTGTCTGCCACCCAGCCACCCCTATTATTATTACTATTTTATTTTATTTTATTTTAGGTCTTTTTTTCTCTTTTTTTTTTTTTTTGGTTTATGCAGGGCAGTGGGGTTGGGGTGGCTTGCATGTCACACAGCTGGGTGATTGTTGGGTGTATGGGGCTGGATATGGGCTTGGGTGCTCCTGGTTCCAGGGCTGTTGCTCCGTACACTGCACCACTTGGCCATACCTACAATTATTACTATTTTTTTTAATTTAAATTTAAATTTTTTTCTTTCCCCTTTACTTTATCGCTCAAGTGAGTCTATTTTTTGGGAGAAGGGGGTATTTTGTTTACTCTTAAACAAGAATATTTTATTAATGTATAAAAATTTTGTACAAAATGAGAATAAATAAATATTAAATAAATTTTAAAAAGCTTGGAACATTGAGAATGCAGTATGGAAGAGGCAAGTTCAAAAGTAGCCTCAGATACTTATTGGACACATGACCATAGGCAAATCACAACTTTGACTTGCCTCAGTGTCCTCAAATGTCAAATGGAGATAATCATTGCCCCCTACTTCCCAGGATTATTGTGAGGATGAAATGAGATATTTGTAAAGTACTTATTTAGCATGGTATCTGGTACATCATAAGCACTCAACAAATCCTCTAAAGTTTTTATTTTCCCTTAGACTAAATATGGTCTGTTTGCTAAACTAATTGTCAATCTGTCAAGGTCTCCAGGTCCCACATTATTTTGGTTGTCCTCAAAATGTAGTCCAGTTTGTCAAGGTACTCATTAAAATGTAGTACTACAAACTGAAAATGATTTAAATGGGGGCTGACCAAAATCAATAGAAAAGTTACTCTTATTTTAGCTATGGTAACAATCTTCATACATTCTGTGCTTGCATTATTAGCTTTTATGATTTTATTTGCAAATTAAGTTAATTTGCAAAATTAAGCTTGGTTCCACTAACATTCCTATATATATCAAGAGCTATTTCATTTAGTTATATCTTCCCTAAACTATGCAGAAGCACCTGATTTTTAAACCCAAGTATGGGGTTTTTATATTTATTTATCCCATATTATTTTCAGCCTATGCCAAGATCTTTTTGGATCAATTCAGAAAACAACAGTCAATTCTTTTTGGAGCATGAATGGGATGGTATTGGTCTAATGTGTTCTTCCTTCCATAAGGGATTTAGAAAAGGTAATGCATAATAGGAAGATTATTCTAATGATAGAATTTCAGGAAATGTGATAGGTGGGTGGTCATGAAGAGTCCATCATAATCATCAGAATAGGTCCCTTACTCTACCTATGGTTAATTGTGGTCCTACTTCCCCCTCCATATCTTTTTTAGAACAGGGACAGGGAAACATCTGGCTGAGGTCTACAAAATCAGTTGGTCTGGCACTGCCATTGCAACAGCAGGCAAGACTTGAAATTCAATAAATCTAGCACCTTTTTTTAGGGATGAATTGACCAAATATAGCAAACTAATTTTTAAGTTGATGATTCTGTATGACCTATGAGTAACGATATAAATATCCAAATGAACTTTGGTGGAAAAAAGATTCCCCATTCCTGTTCTAGAAGCTTGTGCCTAACCCTAATCTTCATGGCTACAGCTCCTCATTGTGACCTCATTCCTGAGGTCACATTCCCTGAGACTTTCCTAAGGGTGTGCGGGAAGGTCCAGGGCAAAGGTTCCACCTCTGCCTTGGTCCAGATGCTAATGGGGAGCAGCCCTGGGTGCAGGGGGAGTGAGGAAACTGAAGAGTTATACAGCCACAGGGGTGAGCTCCAAACTGGGTGGTGGGATATACATAGAGCAGAGTGCAGGGGTAGCTCTCCAAGGTCAACCTTGCTCCCCACTCCAGCAGGCACAGCGCCCCTCATCCCAAGGACTTGGGCAGACAGACTAGCCCTGGCACATCACTGAAGCATGGCAGGCTCCCGGGAAGAAGCGGGGGACAGTAGGCTGGTGGCAGGCAGGGAGCCACCACCACATCTCATCACAGTAACAGCAAAGACACCACAAGAGCACCAGGAGTTCACCCTGGCAGAAAACTGCAGTGTTAGGGAGTTCAAAGAGCAGATCTCAAAGCGTCTTCATTGTGATGTGAACTGTCTGGTGCTCATCTTCACAGGGAAGATCCTGCATGACCAGGACACACTGAACCAGAGGGGAGTCCTGGATGGCACCACTGTCCATCTGGTGGTGCGCAATCGCTTCCCTGGATTCACCCGCTCATGCAACCCAACTACCATACCTACCACCTCACACCAACCCCTCCCAGCCACCAATAGCCATGGGTCTTCATCCAGCGCAGGAGCTTCTGGGCTCTTGGCCAGGCTGGGCCGCATAGATCTGACAGACTTCCTTGGCCATCTGGTTCAGCTCCTCATGGCAGTCCCTGAAGCTGTGGTGCAATTTCTGGATGATCCCTCCATACAAGGTTTGCTGGGTGAAGCTGCATCTAGCACCAACCCTTCTCCTGGTACTGGGCGGCTAATGGCTCATCCACAGACCACTTCACCACCACCAGCTGCTGAGGCAGTTCCTGAGACCCTAAGGAGCTCTGCTCTGCTGAGAGAATTGTTGATGCTAAGAGCAGATGAGAGAGGCCTGGGAGCTTTGAAGGCTGTTCCTGGGGGTGACAATGCCCTGAGACAGGTCTATGCTGATATCCAACAGCTGATACTCACAGTCCCAGCCTCAGTACCCCGTTCCAAGGGTCCAGCTCCCTTGTCTGGGCCTACTAGCTCTTCCCCTTCAGCTGGGCCTCTTCGTCTGGGCAATGTGTGGCCTGGGGCCCAGGGCCGGGTTCTGGGAGCTGCAACACAGTCTACCTCACCCTATAACTCTGCCATGCCCAATCTGTGCATGGGTTTGGGACCTGGCTCACAGGATGTGTCCCCAACTATAGGCAAAGGTTCCCTGCCAGGCCCTTCCATACCCTCTGCCTCTGCCCTGCGGGATGCCCTGCATGCTCTACATCAGAACCCAGCCCTACTGCACCAGCTCACTACAGGCAGCCCTCTGAGGCCCCGTCTACCCCTGCTACCTATTCTTACTAATCCTCGGGCTCTACAGGCTTGGCTACAGATTGAACAGGGCTTGCAGACACTGTCCATGGAGATTCCAGGGCTGGGAACCTGCCTACGGGCTTCTGGAAGGCACCGTGGAAGTCATGTGGGAGGAGTGAGTGGGGGGACAAACACCCGAATGTCCTCCCATCAGTCTACACTAGCTGTACTGCAACTCCTCCAGGCCTTGGTCCATGCGAGCCCCAATACCCTTCAGACCCCACCACCACCACCACTGCCCCCACCTCCAGCAGAGGGTCGCTTCCAGCAGGAGCTGGACCAACTGAAAGCAATGGGCTTCTCCAACCGTGATGCCAACCTGCAAGCACTGATTGCCACTGGCGGAGACATCTATGCTGCTATTGAGAGGCTACTGGGGGCTCCCCAGGTCTAGCACCCTGATCATAACCTTGGGGAGCCTAGGCAGGGAGAGGGGGAGAGAGAGGGAGAGGAAGAAGAAATATCTCATTTTCGGATAATCTCCTATGCAAATCGGAGATCACTGTGGACAGTACCACTGTGGTAGCTGTCTCATTCTCCACTAAATAGCCACTGCTTGGCCAGATGTGTCTTGTGTCACTTTGTTTGAAGGGCTGAATTACTGGGGAAGGTCTGGGGTTTATAATTCCCTTCATCACAGGCCCACAAACTCCCCTTGTCTCTCATTCTGTTTCATAGGAAGAGATATTTATCTTTAGTAGAGTGAACAAATAACCTAATGAAAGTGATTTTATTCCCATTTTGTGAGGCAGAGATGATGGTGCCTTTAGATAGAACAATCCATCCTAAGTAACAAAGTACAGATTTAGAGTATGATCTAAAGTAAGGACCTCCTGGTTCTCTCCATCTCCTCTTCCTCTGATTTTCAGGTCTAGTCATCTTCCCTAAGTCTATGCCCAGGAATTCTCAACAAAATATATAACTCCCTTTTGATCCCTAATCTCCCTTTTAAGTGAGACACATGAAGAACCTCTACCCAAGCTTCGATACTCTTAAGTCTGTATCTAAACAATAGTATGTGAAGCTCCTAATATAACATGATACACATAGGTGTGTATTTTTCCTCTAATTCTGAGCAAAAGATGCAACTGCAAAGACATTGAATGAAATAACATTCTAAGAGTTATATTTTCTCATAAAGACATATGTCAACAGAGGGAATAAGCTCATGTATGCAGAGCAATAGATGTTTTCAGGGACACCTCCCACCTCTTATCATTACAGGAACCCCATTGAGTGGCTTATGATGATGGCATGGAGTTGATTTCACTGGACCTGCCCCTCTCTAGTTCCAGTGTTCTTGAATTACTTCCCGAGTGTCTGCTGGCTTCACCATCTATTATCCAGAGTCTCATGGTGACTCTTGTACCTGGTCTCTGATACTCTCGGTCCAATGGTCCTTAAAGATAATGCTAGTCTCAAATTCTCTGCTATGGATGCTACCTAGATACATCTTTTCAGGGTCTCAGCTTTGGTGCAGGATTTTTTTTTGGGGGGGGGAATTCATTTTGCCTACATAAAGTCTCTACTTGTATAATCTCTTTTGTCATTTTCTCTAGCTTCAAGCAATTAATTTTTTCTTTCTCCTAGCATGCTGGGCTAAACTTCTCCTCTGGATTCCTATAATTTGATCTTCAAAGTGAAGCAGCAGATTATTACAACCCAAAGTGGTGCATTGTGTATCAGAAGTGCAAAGATAGATTACATTTCACCCTTTCCTATTGCACACTTGTCTCAACACAATCACACCATACCACCCTTCCCTACAACTTTGCAAACTCCTTATTTGCCTTTCAGCCTCTCATGGCATTTTCACCTAACCCAACTGTGATCCCTGCACTAACAATTTCACCAGAACCATACAAAAAATATAGCCCACTCCCAAGTATATCCACATGCTGCATCATATTAACTCCAGACATCCCTCAGCTGGAATATTTGTCGGGGCAATGAACAGTAAGAGCTGCACCATACACTTTTTCAATTGAAATGTAAGAGTGAGTCTCAAGGGAAATGCAGTTATTCTTGTATTAAGGCAATAGATCTCCCCATTCTACTTCAAGAAATATGTCCTGGAAATACTGTAGGGATGCTTTCAGAATGCCATCCTGCTCTCCCCTCCCTATCCCAAACCTCAAGTCTCTTGGAAAAATAAATTCAAATACTGGAGTCATTGCCACTTTGAAAGTCAGAATGATTTCTTAAAATTCAGTTTCATTAGAAAACACTCAACCTCAAGTAAATAACCTGTCTTATCTACTTTGTTCAGGAAGGATTAGGCAGTACATCCAGTTTTATATCAAATGATCAAAGTTCAGGGACCCTGAATCTTGAAAGGATCACAGAATTCCAGACTTTATAGGAATGTTTTAGAAAGCATATCCTTTACTTCTCTTCTTTGATTCTGACTCTTGTGTGTATATCTCTGTCTCTGTCTTTAACTCTGTCTCCATCTTTATCTCTGTCCCTGGTCCCTGTCTTTTTGTCTCAGTCTCTCTGTGTCTGTGCTCCTCTCTCCTATCATCTATTTGTCCATCCAAAATTTAACATAATACTACTGCTGTGATATGATCAGACCAGATGTTAGGAAAAATTACTTAGAGGCCTAATTATATCACTTATCATAAGTGCCTCTCTTTTCTGCTCTGTTCTCCTTCTGCATGGCATCTCCTTCCCTGGGTCTTCTGCTGACCCATCCCCTTATCTTTTATGTCCTCTTTGTAAAACCACTTGCAACATGTTAGTAAATTTTCTCATCTACAAAATGAAGGGGCTGGACTAGCAATTATCTAAAGGTCCATACAGCTCTTAAGTCCTAGTATTCTAAACTCACACTAATTCTTTATTACTTCAGTACAGTGGTTCTAAAAGTGTGACTCAAGGATGACTGGGGGTCCCTGACCCCCCCTTTAAGGTCATCTACAAAGTCAAAAGTATGTGAGTATGTTATTTGTGTATTAAAATACTCTGAACTACATATCTGAATGAGACCAGATTTTCAACATTTTATCTAAAACAATAGTTAACAATAGATTGAATGGAGAAGTAGATATGAAAAATTGATTGTATTCTATTAAGCCAGACTTCAAAGAAATTTGCAGAAACATTTTTACAATGCCATTCTTTCAAATATTTTGAAAAATAAAATTGTCATCAAAATTTTTTGTTAATAGATAATGGGTTTATTATAATAATTTTATTGAATATTTTAAAATGTTTTCAAATTGTCTTTGTGTGGTGAAATGTCCATCAGTTGGAGAATTATTAAGTTGTGGCATATGCTTATAAGAAAATACTACTGTGCTATAAGAAACGATGAGCAGGATGATTTGAAAAAAATTTAGAGTATACAAACTTATACAAAGTGAACTGAGTAGAACCAGGGAGAACATTGTACACAGAAATGGCAATATTGTATGATAATTGTGAAAAACAACTTCTTAGCAATACAATGATCCAAGATTTCAGAAGTCATGATAAGAGAACTGATGGAGTCTAATTGAAGATCAAAGCTTACTATTTTTTTTGTTTTTTTTAAAGCTTACTATTTTTCACTTCTTGTTTTAATGTTTCTTTTTTCTTTTGGTCTGTGCTTTTTTAAAAAAAAACTAAGAAAAAAAATAATATATATATGCATATATATTTATATTCTTTTCTAATATGGTAAATATAGACAACTGAGTATGCTGGAGTCAGCTACAACTTAGTAAAGTCCAAATATTTAGTGTGTACACTTACATATTAGGGTTTGATTCATTGCTTTGATAATTGTCTATACTGAAAAAATGAAGAAAATATTAATACAGATTGAACTTAAAATATGCCAAGTAGTTTTTTGAGTGAGTTGTGAAACATTTAGCAACAGACCTCTGGTTATAACCCACATAAACAAGAGCTTTTTGGAGTTCTGATTCACTTTTCAGCATAAAGAATCCTAAGACCATAAAGTTTGAGAAACTTTGTTCCAGGTTTGGGAAATCTACTAGGTATGAGACACCCCTCCATCTATGCCTTCTCATATAATGAGACTTCTCCATGCCCTGGCATAAATTCTTCAGAGTTGACAAACCATTCTGATGTATTTTCTCTAGTTCTTCTAATAATAAAATCATTTAATTATAATATCTTGAGTTTACTTACTTTAAACTTAACAAAGCCCTTTGATCACAATAACTTTGGGATGGTGATACCAAAAGTATAGACCTACAAAGAAGATGAGCTGAGTGTGATGGCATGTTAAAGGGCTGGTTTCCACTGGCCCTTCCCCTGGACTCTGACTTTACTATGAACACAAACATGTCTTTAAAATCTCTGGGCAAAAAGCAATTCATTTGAGAAAAATCTGGGTGTTTTAGGGAACTGTGAGCTCTACATGAGTCAACAACATGATAGAGGAAATTTCAAATATCAGAACTATCTGAAAATGGAAAAGACATCTTGGTAGGTATTGAGTTCCAAACCATCAGTTTAGAGACTTTTAATCAGACTTTGAATGATTCCTTGAAGACAAGAGAATGTGTGTTTGGGGGGGTGGGGTTGTGCCCTACTAGAAGGAAAATTAGAATTAATAAATCTTGAAGTCCCTTCTGATTGATTTTCTAAGTGTTTATGATTGAACCTTTGTGTATTTGTGTATGTTGCTGATTTGTACCAGTAAATATTTAGGAGACTAGATGATAAAATAGAGTACAAAGTCTGGAATCAGGAAGACTCATCTGGTCTAAGTCACTTACTAGCTGTCACTTGGCCTCCATTTCTTCATCTGTCAAATGAACTGGTGAAGGAAATGTAAAACCATTCTAGCATCTTTATCAAGAAAACCCCAAATGGGGTCACAGAAAGACATGATTTTAATGACTGAACAGCAATAACAACATGTTCGGGGGAAGGGAAGAGGGTGAAAGTAACAGTTAAGGAATGAAAGAGTAGGAGCAGCCCAGTGGAAGTTGCAGAGAAACACATTTTGATTTGGTGCAAAAAAGAAGTTTATAATTGTAGCAATCTAAGCATAGAATAGTTTACCTTGCTAGCCAGTGGAGTCTCCTTCACTGGAGGTCCTTAAGCAATAACCAAATAGTTACTTATTAGGAGCACTGAAGAACATAGAATAAGTTTAAGATTCTGTCATTGTGTGATTTTTGTGTATAACTGCATATGAAACTGAAAGTCATTTTATGGGAGTACATGTATTGTTTTGTTGTTTTTCAGTCATGCTCTTCTCTTCATTGTTCCATTAAGAGTTTTCTTGGCAAAGATATGAGGGGTTGCCATTTCCTTCTCCATTTCCTCTTACAGGTGAGGAAACTGAGGCAAAAAGGGTTAAATGACTTGCCCAGGGTCACACAGCTAATCAGTGTCCCAGGCCAACTCAGGACTGTGAGTCTTCCTGACTCCAGGTCAGACACTCTATCCACAGCACCATCTAACTGCCCAAGTACTGGTACATAGGTAACTGAATGCAGATGAACTTTATAATGGATGAATGTAGATGAGCCATTATAATAGCCACCTCATTGCTCTCCCTGCTTTGTTTCTCAAAATCTTTCTAATTATCAGTCCCAACCATGTTGATTTCTTGCTCAGAAACCTTCTGTGGCTCCTCGTTACTGATAAAATCATAAATTCTGAAACTTTGTTTGTAGAACACCTTTGGTTTTCCTCAAGTGTATGGGGCCTGCCAGACATCAGGTAGGCTGCCACTAGGCAGTCCCCACGGTTTGGTAGTTGGTAATTCCAGTGTCTTCTGCATAGACAAAACTCACTACTTCATTGTTCATTGATTGACACAGAGGAGATATAAACATTTCTATTCAATCTTATGATCATAAGTAAAAATTTTTTCTTCAAAGCTGAGAACGTAACAAATCAATCTGATTTCAAGTCTTATTTTCATCCTTGCAAGATCTCTTACACATTTGTCCTTTCTCTCCACTCACTCAGCCACCACCCAAACCTTAGTACCTCAAGCCTTGGACTGTTGCAAGAACCTGGGTTTCCCTGCCTCAAGTCTCTCCTCTCCAGTCCATCTTCCCCTCAGCTATCAAAAGTGGTCTTTCTAAAGATCTATCTCCATCAGCTCCTTCAAGAAACTCCAATTCCTTACTATATTATCTAAGATAAAATACAGACTCCTCGGCCTTTTAAAGTCCTTTGCAATCTAGTACTCCTTAACTTTCCAGAATTTTTCATTCCTCTCCTGGTACTTTATCAGTTGACCAGCTTGTAGATTCTCAGATAGAATACTCTGTGTCCAACCAACAGAAAACTTTTCATTGTCTGTCTTCCTTGCCTACAAATTTCTCCTCATTTCCTTCTTCTCCCTTTCTTTAAATCTCAGTTCAATTCCTACCTACTATCTCTCTCATCTCCACTGATATCCCTTTTCTCTGAAATTATTTCAACTTTACCCTGTATATCTGTATATACATTCTGTATACTTGTCTCCCTTGTCTCCCTTATTAAAATATGAGCTCTTTAAATAAGAGATAAATGTTTATGTTTTTATGTCTCCAACAATTAGCAGGGTGCCTGGTATTGTTGACCAACTATAAAAATTATTTACTTCTAATTATTATATTTGAATCCAGAATACAATTTGAATAAAATCTAAGGAAATACAAATATAACATAGCATCTTTCTCTCTGAATTTAAACTTTTCTCAATACCTTTGTGGTCTTCTCTATGTTGTGGAGTATGTGTGTGTGTGTGTGTGTATGTGTGTGTTAAATAAGTTTTATGGGGTATATGTATGTGTGTTTTAAATAAGTTTAATATTATTCAGTCATGTCTAACTCTTTGTTTTCCATTGAAAAGATATTAGAGTGATTTACTATCTTCATCTCCAGCTCATTTTACAGATGAAGAAACTGAGGCAAACAGAATGAAGTGACTTTCCCAAGGTCCTACAACTCTGAATTCCCAAAGATGAGTGTTTCTAATTCCAAGTTAGCACAATATCTCATTGTGTCACCTAGTTACCCTTTAAATCAATTTGAATATTTCAACTCACTGTGAGTCCTTAGTGGTTCATGAACATATTTTTGCCTACCATTTCTGTCTGAATCTTTCCCTCTGGTTCTTTGGAGTGTCGGATTAATTTGATAAAACCATCACTGAAGGTTACTTTTCTTCTTTTCTGTCCAATAAGAAATCTCCCTTCTAAGGAACCCCAAGTGTTCAACTCTCTCCAGCTCTAATATATTCAACAACCACTTTAACACTTATTTATCATTGACAATGGGCTGGGTACTGCCTGTACACAGAGACAAGAATCTTAGACAAGATTATTATTCTGCTCTTATAGTCAAATAAATTAGCTAATACATATATAAGATAAAAACATGTAATGTGCAATATTAAGAACCCTCAGGAAGTCCCCCAGCACATTTGGAAAAGGAGATACTAAAGCCAGAAAGGATGAAAAATTCTGTACTGGTAAAAGACATACAATAAGATCACTGATACATTTAAATATCAAGGAAACATCCATATACAATAAAAATACATTAATACATCTAACTCCCACAAGGCAAAGTGGAGAAAAAGAAACATATTTGCCATTATTTCTGTACATTCAAAGTAGGAACACTAGGGAGTGAATTGATTTTTCCACCCAAAAAGGAGTTTCCCTGAGGGTTTGCTAGCTTGGTTAAGTGGTATTTACCTTAGATTTAAAATAAAAAGATAAAATGGCCTTCATAATCATAACCCTATGAGGCTTACACCTTGCTGTAAAAATCACCTGATTTTTTAAAAGTAAAAATTTTTTAACATTTTATGTGTCATCGAACCTTTTTGGAAGTCTGATGATGCCTATAGACCCCTTCTTAGAATATTTTTGAATGCACAAAATGAAATAACCTAAAATTATGCAAGAAACAACATTGAAATAAAGTTATAAAAAACAAGTTCACAAACACAGGATTAAGAATTCCTGTTAAAGAAATTCTATTTCTGAAGATTTATTTAGACAGAATATATGTTCTACAAGAAGAAATTTGAACCACAAAAAGTTTAAATGATAAAACCTTGGCTTGAATCCAGGCTTTGTTGTCTTCCACCTTTGAGATATTGGGAAAAAATAATTTCTCTTCTCTGGGATTTCCCCATATTTAGGGGAGAGGGCTGGGTTTCCATGCCTGTTGTCTTAGAAATGCATGAACTCTTTAGAGGAAAATTAGAAGATCTCTAGTTTTCAATTGTTGGATTCCAGAATCCAGTGATTGAAAGATGAAGAGACTTTATCTGTTCTTTGTTCATATGATAGGAGGATTTCCTTTCTGCTACTTACCCCTCCCTCTCAGTGACCTCCTTTCCCCATCCAAGTAAAACTCTGAATAACCTTATCCCGAATTTGCTTCATTCTGACTGCATAGACAATGGGGTTGAGCATGGGTGGTATCACCACATACAAGTTGGCTAAAAGGATGTGAACATGGCGGGGGATTGTACCCCTCCCAAAGCGGTGAGTGAGGAAGGAGAAAAAGGCAGGAGTATAAAACATGAGGATCACACAAACATGGGCACCACAGGTGCCTAAAGCTTTATGTCGTGCACCTTGGGATGGTAGGCGAAAGACAGCACGGAGGATGAGAACATATGAGATGACAATGAGAATTGCATCAATGCCCAAGGTTGAAAGGGCTGCACAGAGACCATAGATGATGTTAACACGGATGTCCCCACATGCTAACCGGGCCACACCCATGTGTTCACAATATGTGTGGGGTACAGTACGATGACCACAGTAGGGAAGTCGGTGGAGGAGAAAGACAAGGGTCGCCACAGTAGAGAAAGCTCTAGCAAAACCAGCCAGTCCCATCTTGCCAAGGACCTTATAGGTGAGGATCGATGTATAGTGCAGAGGATCACAGATGGCCACGTAACGATCAAATGCCATAGAAAGCAATGTGGCTGACTCCAGTGCTGAGACAAAATGAATGAAAAAGACCTGGGTGAGGCAGGCAGGGAAGGGGATATCATGAGCTTGGAACCAGAATATGGCCAGGGCCTTAGGCACAGTTGTGGTGGAGAGGATGAGGTCTGTGACAGCAAGGAGAGAGAGGAGAATATACATGGGTTCATGGAGACTCCGCTCTGAGATGATGACCCAGAGAAGAAGGAAATTGCCACCCATGGCTGTGGTGTACATCATAATGAAGGGAAATGAAAGCCAGAGGTGATTAGCCTCAAGACCAGGAATTCCTAGTAGAATGAAGGAGGCTGGGTGGAATTTGGTGTGGTTGGCTGGCAACATGTTAGGAATCAGATCCTACTCTGCAACTTTTAGACTTTCGTTTTGGTCACCACCTGAACACAGAGTAATAGTGAAGAATTCTAATTAGATTCAATTGAACATGCGCCTACCAAGAATTATGTCTTGGGCATTGTGCTGAGTGGTGGGGAATACAATGATAAAAATGAAACAAATCCTCTAGAAATAAATATGGGTGATGTTGTCACATGAACCTCTAAGAGGGCAGTTAAGTAGTTCACTGGAGAGATAAGAGGGCAGAGAGCACTGGGTTTGGAATCAGGAAGATTTCTTCATGAATTTAAATATAGACTCTGACACAGATTAGCTGTGTGATTCTGAGCAAGTCACTTAACCTTGTTTACAGCCTCAGTTTCTTATGTTTTAAATAAACTGGAGAAGGAAGTGATCAACAATTACAGTAATATTTGCCAAGAAAACTCCCAATATGGGGTCACAAGGTTGAAATAACTAATCAGTAACATAGAGATAAGAATATACAAAAGAAACACAGTAAGTGTAAAGGATTTTTTTTTTGTTTCTTTGTAAAATAAGGAGGGAGAAGGGACCATTGACAACTATAGAGATTGGGGAAAATCTCCCATAGCAAATCTGTACTTTGAAAAAAATCTAAGAATTTGAAACAGAGGTAAGAAGGAGATGCAAGTGAAAAGATCTGATGATAGGACTAGAAAACATACCACATGACCAAAAAACTGAAGGGACTGGAGAGATAAGAGATAAATTTTCAAGAAGACAAAGCTAATTTCTAGTATTTAAGGCTCTGACATATGGAAAAGGATTAGACTTGGTTTTGTTTGATCCTAAGTTTTTTCACTTCTCAGGTCTTTTTTTGCTCATCTGTAAAATAGGTACTATGGGTTAGACCCAAGGGTCCCAAAATGTAGTTGATGCTCCAGAGTCTTTCACAGGGTTCTTAAGGCTAAAACTATTTGCATAGTAATACTAAAATGTTATTTGCCTATTGAATTGCTCTTCCCTTTTCCAGTTGCATATCTATGTGAAGCTGGATTTTTTCTATCTACTTTAACCAAAACAACATATTGCAATAGATTGAATCTTGAAGTAGA
This sequence comes from Macrotis lagotis, assembly GCF_037893015.1. Lineage (NCBI taxonomy): Eukaryota > Metazoa > Chordata > Mammalia > Peramelemorphia > Peramelidae > Macrotis > Macrotis lagotis. The sequence continues at coordinate 841,875,737 of NC_133658.1, read as the reverse complement.
TATTAAAGCAAATTTATTAAAGTGATTTGCAAAAATAGGTAAGACAATGCCACTCATGTTATTTTGTTTTAGAAAATATACATTTTCATTGAAATGTCTTTATATTAATATGTAATGGTTTTGTTGTTTTAAAATGGATTAATAAAAACTTGAAAATATTATTTTAATTTTGGAAACTAAATATTTATAGATATAATCCACATCCACTGAAGCTCTTTGGAGTCCTCAATAATTTTTAAGAATGGTATCTGCACAAATCTTGGAATAGCATTATTGGGCATAATTGGTATTCTTTATTTTTTTTCTCATTGTTAAGTCAATTTTCTTTTCAGAAGTAAAGACTACTTCTGGAAGCTTCTGGTATTGTCAACGTTAATGTTTATTGCCTAGTCAGAATGAACTTTCAAGTCATAATTTTTGTCAGTTTATTAAATCTGTTGTAAACTTACTTCCTTAGTCATAATTTTGACCCATTGAGTTACATCTGTTAAAAGTCTCCTAACCTTTTCAGGAACCAGTACCCACAATCCTCCTAACTTTTTGGAGAAAAGAGAAAGAGAAAATTTTAAAAGTCACTTAGGATATTTATGAATGTAGACTTTCTCTGTGACGTTAGAAACAGCCTTCTTTAGCATAGTCCTCTGGTGTCCCATGGTGGCATGAAAGCAACTTGGAGCTCTTAAAAGCTGTTTATCCAACTGAAAGTTCCAAAATTCTTTCAATATAGAGCAAGATTGTGAAACTAATGACCCAGAATGAGCCTAGCTAAATTGGAAGACATTCTAATAATTGGTTGTCCACCATTACCAGAAAGCTGGCCACCAGGAATTCTTTGTTAGGGTCAAAACAGCTCAGGACATCATCCAATAAGCAGAGGGCAGGCCCACACTTACAAAATCAAAGATCTTTTGACGTGTTAGAACTGCAGACTGGTAGAACTGGAAGGAACTTTGTAGATCTGCCAGTCTAATGAATCATATCTGTAACTTATCTGAGAAATGGTTATCCAGTCTCCACTAGATCCCCACAGTGATAAGAAACCTATCTTTTCATGAGACACTTCTAATCACTCCTCTAGAAACAGACTGGGAGACTCTAGAGTCAATATTTTGGTGACCAACTCTCCTAGTGTGAACTATGAGCCCAGTACCTTTCCTATAACAGGAGACAAGGAGAGAGAGAGAGTTGAGACTTCAGGTCTCAGGAATCCCTTTTCTCCCCACTACAATTTTTCTTCCTTTCCAGTAGATTAAGAGCAAAGATCTGCCTCAGAAGGAATAAGTTTGATGGAAGAAGGGAAAAAAGACTATCTTTCTTTCTCTGGAAATCTTTAGGTCAATGGACACAATTGTCTAGTCTCTTAACAGGGTAACATCAAACATGCTTAGACCTTGAAACATTCCTTCTCTTCTTAGTCATCCCTTAAGTGCCTGGGCCTTGTATCTCTCCCTGGAAATTTTTCTAGAGGTCTAACCTAAATCACTTCTTTTCCTAAGCCTATCTAAACAATATCTGTCTGGAGTTCTGATTCCTGAATGAGGATATGGATTAATGAAAATAATAGTATAGATACAATGAAGGTCTTTATTTTCAAAAACTTGATCTAGGAAAGGTATGAACTCACCTAATCTTGTCCTTAGTGTGAAGTTAGAACTAATATGGAGACCCCAAGACCCAGCCACAAATAGACAAATGTATTTTTAAACATACACAGGTGCATGATTAGAGACATCCCTGAGAAGGGAGCAGTATTTATCTTGCTCCTTCCCAGGAGGACTGGGACTGTGTGGCAGAGAATTAGACCTTGCTGTTGTTCAGGTCAAATAGACCTCAATTTTCCTGGTCTTTTCAATTCTACTCCTGAGAATTAGTAATGGGAAACAGGAAAGACTCAAACCCTTACCCGCTCACCCATTTCTTCCTCCACATAAACAGACTAGTTTCACTCATATACACATTCCCACACAAACTCATATACACTCAAACTTGTGCCTGATTTCACACATACATATCACCTGAGTCTCTCATTTGTATATGCAGTCAATTATATACCCATCTGTTGTTATACAGGCATACTTCAAGTTTCCTATATACACTTGTGTCAAGTTCTTTCTCATACACAAATATCCTGAGTTTTTCTTACATTCAGTATAACATCACACACACACACACACACACACACACCCTGCACCCTTAGTGATTTAAGCCATCTGTGAAAGAGAATCTCTTTACTGAACAACTAACAACTGGTCATTCAGTCTTTCTTTGAAGGAAGAACTGCTCTAGAGAGCTAACTAGACTTCAGAAAGTAATAGAGAAAATGTTAATGGTGCTTAAATTTATTGGTGGGAACTTTTGTTTGTGGTTTTTTGTTTGTCTTTTTTTTTTAACTGGAGAATTAAACATTTATTAACATACCAGTATTTTAAAATGTCCAATTAAGGAAGAGCCCACTGTCACCAAAGGAAACATTAGACTTGTAGAGACTGAATTATTAGGAATTACTTTTTTCCATGACATCAAAACCAAGGGATCTTTTTTCCCTATATCTCATGACTCATGATTCTATTTTCTAAGGCCAAAGAAAATCAAATCCCTTTTTCATATGATTGCTTTTCAAGCACTCTAAGATAGTAATCATTTCCCGGCCTGTCCCTTCCTAAGTCTCTTCATTTCTGGACTTTTTACATATCCATAATTTTAAAAGACCTTCATATGGCATGATCTCTAGATGCTTCTTTATTCCATTTACTCTCCTCCGCAAGTTCTCCAGTTCATCAGTTTTTAGTTAAAAACAGTGTCCAGAACTACACATAATTCCCAGTAGTTAATTGGGGAAAAAAAGATAGTGTATTGACCCTAGGATATGAAAAACCTGACTTCAAATTCAGCCTCAGACTATTTCTTGCTGTTTGACCTTGGACAAGACACTGAACAATCTCTGTCTGCTTCAGTTTTCTTATCTGTCAAATTGTAATAATAACTTCTACTTCCCATGGTGGTTATGAGGATTAAATGAGGCATTATATGTAAAGTACTTTGTAAGCATTAAAATACTATATAAATACAAATTATTATTGCTATTTCAGATATCTTCTCATGGGGACAAAGAATATCATTTCCTTATTCCTAGTATTCCCATCTGTTGTTATACAGGCACACTTCGAGTTTCCTATATATTATTCCTTATTCCTCTCAATGCATCCCAAGATCGCATTATCTACTTTTTTTTGTTGCCATAGCACAATGGACCTATATTGTACTTGCTGTCCATGGAAATCCACTAAAGCTAATCTTTTTCATACCAACTACTTTCTGACCATATCTTCTCCATTTTATTGTTGTTCAGTCATTTTTCAGATATTTCCCATTAGAAATTTTTTAGTATAGATTCTTCTTCATTTCACTTTATAAATGAGAAACTGAGGCAGAGTGAAGTGACTTGTCCAGGGTCATATAGTGCATGTGTCTGAGGTCAGATTTGCACTTAGAAAGATGAATTTTCCAGACCCCAGGCCAAGCATTCTATCCATTTAGACACCTATCTGCCTAGTCCATCTTGTACTACAGATACAAAATTGTGTTGTCAGTCTTATATATGTATAAGCTCAAAAAATTGACTAGACTCAGGTTGGATGAGGCTGGGAAATGTTTTCCTGGCTGCATAGGTTAGAGGGGAAAGATGAAGAAGTTGTTTGTTCCTGATCATAATGTCATTTAACTGAAGGAATAGCATAAACTTTTGAATAATAGGGGCAGCTAGGTGGCATAGTGGCCCTGAAGTCAAGAGGACCTGAGTTCAAATTTGACCTCAGACACTTAATAATTACCTAGTTGTATGACCTTTGGCAAGTCGCTTAACCCCATTGCCTTGACAAAGAAAGGAAGGAAGGAAGGAAGGAAGGAAGGAAGGAAGGAAGGAAGGAAGGAAGGAAGGAAGGAAGGAAGAGAGAGAGAGGGAGAGAGAAAGAAAGAAAGAAAGAAAGAAAGAAAGAAAGGAAGGAAGAAAGGAAGAAAGAAAGAAAGAAAGAAAGAAAGAGAATGCTGAACAAAGGTCAACAGTTCCCTATTCCATATTGTATAGCATTTATGAATATCTGACTCCAACCACATTGGTACAGTCTAAAGTCTCTTACATATACCTGTTGTATATCAGACTGAAGTTAAAGTGATTTCAGATCAACCAACAAAGAGATCTAGCAAGGGCAGAAACTAAAAGTGGTATTTGTTCAGGTGAAAAATTTGTGCCACAAGCAGTCAGATTTCAAAGCCTATGGTTCTTCAAGAGACAGAATTAGAAAAAAATAGAAGTAACCTGAGTTCTTAGAGTCACTCCACCAACTTGTCACTGATTTTCCAAGAGGTATTCTTAAGATTAAGAAAGATCCAGAGTTCATGTCTTGTTAACTTCTTTGAGATCAACTGGAAGAAGGAAAAAACTTCTAAGTCTGGGATCTTATCTATTACAAATGGAGAAGTTGCCTTATGTCAAGAGAATCATGACAGGGTTAAAGAGAGATGCCTGCCCTGGATGCATTAAGGTTGTCTTTTGAATTAATTTAGAATACTCTGATTAAAATTTTACATCATATAATGAATCATAAGCAAATAAATTCAGTACATAGTGACTCAATGAAGGAAATAAGCAAGCGAGTAGGAACATAATGAACCAGAATACAAGTGGAAAAATCCATGGTAGGCTAAAGAAAGGCAAGTGTTCCATCACACAGTGGGGAGATAAGTATATAGTTTTCTCAAAGTCTGCAAGTAACCTCAAGGTTCTCTTTGAAATTGAATGGAACGACTCCCTTTTTGGCCTATCCAGCCATAATGGTTGAACGGAATCTTGGCTATCATCTCATCATCATGTCCTCCCATAAGACTTTTAGAATAAAGAATTTTTTTGACAAGAAGCAGAAGAAAAATTATTCCATTCCTCAAATAAAGACTACCAATGATATCATATACAACTCAAAGAGTAGGCATCAGAAAAGAACTAAGTTGAAAACCCCTTCCCATGCCATTTGTCCATTCATACATTCATACATCTATCAATTCTGATAAGAAGTAAATGGTACTGCCCTCCCATTTTGGAAGTTCTTTAGTAAGGTACAGGTATCGTTTTAATTACTGTTTTAGAGTTCTCTTTCCCTTATGTTTTCATGGATTGGATTGCTATATAAAAAATAAGTTAGAAAGAGCACCTACTTAATAAAATTATTGTGATAATCAAATGAGACAGTGTTTTTTTTTTTCCCCCAGCCTTCAGGGCTACATCATCAGGAGCTATTCCAAAGTAGGTAACAAATGCTGAATATGGATTTGAAGATTTATTAAAAGGAGCTAGAAGTAATTCCAAAATTGAATCTCTAAAAGTTCAACTTTGTAATTGCTGGGGTAATAGAGGGAACAGGAAGAAATTTCTTCAGGGTTAGTAATGAGAGATGGGAATTTCTTGACTCACCACAGGTAATAATTCTCCCTTTTGGGACTCTAGTGGCCCTAATCCTGAGTGGGCTTAGAGAAAAAAAATAATAACTGGGTTTCCTTTTCTCTCAGGGAACTCAGTCCTGATATTTCAGGATCCTCCTGACTTCCCTATCTATTGAACTTTCTGATTCAGAATTTATTAAAAATGGCAGAAAGAGTGTGCTAGCTGTGTATGAAAAAGGCTAAAAGTGTTCCTTTTCTAGAAAGACAGAATTATTCTTCTTGCCCTGTGGCAGGAATCTAGGTTTAGGATAATTAAGGAAATCAGTAGAACTGAAGAATTCCTGGCCCATATAAAGAAATCCACATATATGCAATCACACAAACATACATACAATTTCACATAGACAAGTATAAAACATAAGTATATAGGTACAAACAGACCCATTCAGATATACATACATATTCACATATGTACACAGGCTCTAACAACTACCTGATCATAGTCCCAAGTAATTAGCTTACAGGTAAGCAACAAAGGTGACTGGAAAAAAAAAGAAGCTATCAACCTTAGAAAAAAACAAGAACACAGCCTAAACTAAGCAAGAAGATATACAGACCGGAGGAAATCCAGGCAGTTCACATGTAAGTATTAGATGAGGTAGATGCAACTAAACAATATTCCATGTGTAAAAGACTGAGGATTCTAAGAGATTATAGGCTAATATAAAACAATGCAGGATACCATAACAACTTTCTCTGTCTTTAGTTGCACTTACAGTCACAGGGTTAAGAACAGTGAGAGCAAAAGTTCCATTGTCTCCTCAGATGCAAATTTGATTTGGATAATGGTGTTGGGGTCTAAGAACTTAGCTAAAGAATGACCAGAGATAAGTGTCTAGGATTAGTAGGCATTGTAGACCTTGTAAAGATTGGCTAAATGAACTGGGAATTATATACTGCAAAATCAAGGTGTTTGAGGACATGGTTCCCAAAGTCACTTCCAGTTCTAGGACTATGATCTCATGATCAGGCTTACTGAACATATATATGTCATCAAATTTTTAAAGAAAGAATTATTACATATGAAAGAAATATTAGATTTATTGTCCTTTATCAAGAGTGGAAAAATTGGTACTGTATAAAGGAAATCAGTCCTCAGGCTTCTCAGGGAGTCTGATTTCAGCTCAACAAAATGAAACACATTCTGATTATATTCAATTTAAAAGATTATTACTAAGTTTGTACTATGTAGATGATAAGATAACTCATAGTGTTAAAAGAGCCACCTTAGGCAGAAGTTGTTTCAGTTGTTTCAGGTGAATCTGACTCCCCGTGACCTCATTTGAGGTTTTCTTGGGAAAAAAAATATTGCAGTGATTTGCTATTTTCTACTCTAGTTCATTTGACAGATGGGGAAATTGAGGTAAAGATTGAATGGCTTGCCCAGGGTCATAGAGCTAGTATCTGTAGACAGATCTGAACTCAGGTAAAGGAGTCTTCATGACTCCAGGCCTGACATTCCACCCACTGTGTCACCTAGTTGAAACCAGGAAGACTTGCATTCAAAGACACAGATTCTTACACACCCCAACATAACTGAGAAAGATGTAAGGAAGAAATAGGCACAGAATAATAAATCTATTTTTCCAATTTGGAAAAAAACTTTTTTAAAGTAATATTTGCTAATGAACTCTCTTTAGAGGATACATGTTTAAATGCAAAAAAAAAAATGTTGCTTAAATGCAGTGGAAAACTCCATAGTAATTAAAACTGTCAGAAACTGAATGAGCTGACTATGGAAGCCAACTGTTCTCCATCGCAAGACATTTTCAAGCACTCTTGTTAACAGAGATGACAATTTGTGGAAGAAAGAATGACTTTACAGAGATTGGAATGATGACTTCTGAAATACCTTCCAACCCTGAAATTTGGTGAAATCTATGAAATCTATGATTACATTTATATAGCTATTTAAGACATGATCTAATCAAAGCATTGATTGAATTTGTACTAAAGATCAAGCACTGACATAGGCACCAAGGAATAGAAAGACATAAAAAGAAACAACCTCTGCCCTAGAACTTATATTCTTATAGAAGTGAATACCATCAAAAGGTAACATATATATATATATATATATATATATATATATATATATATATATACACACACACACACACACACACACACACACACACACACACACACAAACAAAATAAATGGCAAGGTGATGAGAGAGAAATGCTATTGGGGAGGGTCAAAAAAGGAATCACAGAGAAGATAGCACTTTAAATGAGTTTAGCAAAATGAGGGGTTTTAAAAAGTGGAGGTAAAAGGGAAGTGCATTCCAGGCATGGGGAAGATGTATATATGTACAATAGATAGGAGATGGAATGCCATCTGTTGGGAATGATGAGGTCAGTTTGGATAGACCAAAGAGTATTTGAATGGCAAAATATCAAGCTATCCCAAGAATCATATTTAAGCTTTAATAATTTATCAGTGCTACAACCTTACAAAAACTTTTAAAGTTTAATTATTTAAATTTTTACATTGATCTAATTTTGACTAATAAATCTTTTATTTTAATATTAATAAGATGAGGAATCATGCATTATGATATGTGCATACAACAGTTTCTGGATGAAACTTTTTCAGTCTTCTCTTGCTGATGAATTGTTAGATAAGGTCTTTTGATACTGTCACCTCAGTCATCATTAGATATTTTTTGTAGGGTTTTATCAAAACTGTAACATATGTATCATCCCTCATTGTTAGGATGATATTAAGACTAGGATAACAAATGCAATTCTTTTTTTCACTGAGCAGCAGCAGATGATGAATTTTTTTTTAAATTATTATTTTGTCAAGGCAATGAGGTTAAGTGCCTTGTCCAAGGTCACTCAGCTAAGTAAGTATTAAGTGTTTGAGGTCGTATTTAAGCTCAGAATCTCCTGACTCCAGAGCCAGTGCTCTATCTACTGTACCATCTAGATGTCCCATTGATGAAAAATGCTTTTACAAAATTTCAAAATCAAAAAGCAATGTTTAACACAAGATGATAGCTATATCAAATTTTAATATCTTAACATTTTTAAATAGGAAATATTTAACTTTTTAAAATTTTATGTAATTTCCCAGCATTTATATATGCTTTAAACCTATATGAAGCTTAAAATTGTGCTAAGACTTTTGGGATACCCTGTATAATAAGCTGAAAAAGGGGAGATAATGTCAGGTTATGAAGGACTTTATATTCTGTGTCTGATTGCAGAGCTAGTAGGGTAAGGATGGACCAGGTCACATTTATATCTTACTTCAGCAGATATGTGGAGAACTGAATTGGAGAGGAGATTCTAGAGACAGGGAGATAAAATTTAAAAAATAAGGTTCTTTCAGTTGACTGGAAAAGTGGTGAAGACCTATATTAGGGATGTGGCTATGAGTGAATGGAGAGAAGGGAAAAGGTGACAGGTGCTGTGAAGATCCTTGTCACAAGCCTTTGAAACTACTGGAACATTTGGAATGAGAGAGAGTGAGTAGCTGAGAACAAGGCTTTAAACCTGGTTGACTAGAAAAATGCTGGTATCCTCAACTGAGATAAGGAAATTCAGTAGAAGAGGTTGATTGGAAAGAAAAATAATGCTACACTTTGAACTTACTGGGTGAAAAAGTACTTTGCTTACATCATCCCTAAGTGGTTAATGAATCAATCAACTATTATTTATAGAATACTCAATTAATTTAATATTTATTAAGCACTTTAGATACTGCTAAACATTAGAACTACAAAGCAAAGCAAAAGATTGTCTCTTCTCAAAGACAGTGTAGTGGGGAGACAATGTGCAAACAACCTATGCAAAAAAATCATAGACAGGATAAATTGGAAATAGCAGAGAAGAGGCACTATTATAGGTATCTATATAGAAACTTATGCTATTATATATATATACAATATATACATTGAAAGCATTAATATTTATATGTCATAATTTAAAGTTTGCGAAGTACTTTATGAATATTATCTAACATGATCTTCATAACCACCCTGCAAAGATATGTGCTTTAATTATCACCATTTTACAGTCAAGGAAATGAGGTGGGTAGAGATTGAGTGCCTTGCCCATAGTAACATAGCTAGTAAGTGTCTGAGACCAAATTTGAACTCAGTTCCTACCTAATTGCCTCTAGGAAAGACTTTCTGTAGAAGTTAGGTTTCTGGATAAGTAGTACCAATGCAATCATGATCCTCATTTTATAGACAAGGAAACTGTGGTTCAGAGATAATTAAGTGACTGCCTCCAGCCTAGGCTTTCAGTTTTACACATTATTTCTGAAGCAAATATAGCACTAACCATACTTGGAGTGGAGAAGATCTGCATTTGAATTCTGCCTCAGTCACTAATCAGGTGTGTGATCCTAGGTAAATCATTTAACCTGTATTTGTCTCAATTTCCTCATCGACCAAATTAAGGTCTTTGAGTAGGTGGTCCCTAAAGTCACTTTCAGTTCTAGGTCTGAAATCTCATGATTGACTTATTGATGGAGTTAACCCATCTGCAAAATTTAAAATCTGAATTCAAACTCTATAGTATCTAAGACCTTTCAATCTAAGACCAGCATTTTTCCCTCTATATTTAATCATTTTACATAGAGAAAGATACTGGATATTTTTGACCATTTGACAAGCTGTATAAAAAGCAGATATGATTCTTCTGGAACTTGTGGAGGTATCCTTTGGAATCTATATTCACTTTGTCATTCAAAGTCAGTCATTCATAAGCTAGTCCCCTTTTGCCTTTTCAGTCTTCTTATACCTTACTCCCTTACCTGTAGTCTTCAATCCAATAACATTGGCCTCCTAGCTGTTCAACAACAACAACAACAAAAAAAAAAATACTGCATCTTTTGTCAGGGACTTAGAAAACTGCCCTCCCTCTGTTCTGACTACTGATCACCCTGGCTTCAAGACCTAAACCTTCACCTTTTACAAGAAATCTTATCCAATCTCTTTTAATGCCAGTGTCTTTCTTCTTCATTATCTCCTTTTTATTCTGTATAAAGCTTTTATATATTTGTGTGTGTGTTTGTTTATTATTCTTCTCCAATTGTAGAGCTCCTTGAAGGCAGAGACATTTTTGCTTCTTTTCATATCTCCAAGTACTTAGCACATGATAGACATTTAATAAATGCTGATTGGTTACTCAATTGATAGCAACATAAAACTAAAAAAACCTAATCTTCTTTCAGCTTATGTAACCCCTTCTTCATAAAAGTTTCTCTGATCCCTTTAGTGGAAAATAATCTTTCCTGCCTTTTAGTAGAATTCTTTGGGCAGAGAAGTTCATTGCCCTTTTCATTCTCTGCCTGAAAGGATTTCATTCCTATAGGGAAGGAGTGATGTTGTTTTTCTACCTTGGTGTGCAAGTCTGGAATATAGCAGATAAATTATAAATTTAATAATTGTTAGTAATAAAACACAAGAGGAAAGATGAGGAAAATATGCTTTGTCTTTTTTCTTTCTCTGGGAGCTGTATAGAGCCTCTATTCTTAGAAAATTGGACACTTAATAATAACATCTGAAAGAAGAGCTAGATTGGTCCCATACTTAGACTGGGTGGGAAAGAGGAAGATAAGAGTTGCTTCCTGAGCAAGTCAAGAGCATTCATGAAGATAACTTTTGAAACATGGTGATTTCCCCTAGTGAAAAAAAAATTGTGTTTTTTTCTTGATTTAAAATTCATTTAAAACATTTTTTCTTTTAAAATTTTGAATTTCATATTCTCTCCCCCACTCCCTCCCTGTTGTCTACACAGAAGATGAGGATGGAAATAATATATAAATTGTACATGTCTAATCATAAAACACATTTCTATATTACTTATTTTTAATGCAAGAAAATTAGACTTCAATCTAAGTTATAAGGACAGTTTTTCTTGATAACTTCTTAGACTATCATATATAGGCTTTTTTTCTTTGATAATTACTTTCTGGTGCTCCAACAACTGTTAAATTAACTCTCCTTTATTTTCCAGGTCAATTATTTTTTCAATGAGCTATTTCACATTTTCTTCTTTTTTCATTATTTTGACATTATTTATTGTTTAAAGTCTCATGGAGACTTTAACTTCCACTTGCCCAAATCTAATTTTTTGAAATAATTTTCTTCATTGAGATTTTGTATCTTTTTTTCTGTTTTTAAGAAATTCATTACTTCAGTGAAATTTTAACTTCTTTTCTATTTGACCTAGTCTACTTTTTAAGTTCTTTTCTTCTGTGAATTTTTTATACCTCTCTAACCACTAGACCAATTCTATTTCTAAGCAATTATTTTCTTCAATATTTTTATGCCTCTTTTTACCAAGATGTAACTTTTCTTTTCATATTTTTCTCTCTATTATTTTCATTTCTTTTTTCCTGTGTTTACTCTACCACTCATCAATTTCTTTAGCTCTTTCAGGAATTCTTCTTTTGCTTAGGTCCAGTTAATATTTTTCTTTATAGCTTTGTAGCTATATCTACACTGTTTTCTTTTGAGTTTGTCTTGGTCTTTTTTGCCAACCTGGTAGCTTTATGTGGCCAGATTCTTTTGTTAATCTTGTTTATTCCTTTTTCCAACCTAGGAAGAAATGACTTTGAATTTTATGTTAAAGTTGGGTTCTGCTTGCTTAGGGAGGTACTAACACCAAGTTATAGGCTTTTTCATGCTGCTGTTTTCAGAGAAAGTCCTCGTGACTGACCTCTAGTGTTCCTCTCTTCCCTAGAACTATGACCTAGAACTGAATATGGGCAATAGGGTTGTCAATCAGTGCCAACTGTATGCAGTGCCAGCAAAGGGTCCTTTGTAATCTTCTTCTGACTCTGTTACTTTCTCTTTGCTGAGAGCTTTCAAAACTACTGCTGCTATAGCTACTGCTGCTACTCTGCTATGTGGGCTCTGGATAGGATTTTATACCAAGTTCATAAATTTCTCCTGCTGAGGTCTTCAGTTTTATGAGGGGAAAAATGTCTTACCCTGACCTTTGGTTGGTTCTGCTACTCCAAATTTTATATGGGGCATTATTTTAAAGTTCTTGGAGGTAAATGTTCTGAGAGAGTTAGCTGAGTTGCTTCTAATCCACAATTTTGGCTCTACTTAAATATTTCTTTCTTTCTTTTTTCTTCCTTAGGGACAGTAACACAAGCAACAATCTCTATTGAGTAAGAGCTAATGACTATGTCTGTTTCCAACAGCAGCAACTTCCTCCCAACTATCATATTCTTGACAGGTATTCCAGGGCTAGAGTCTGCCTACATGTGGATATCCATTCCCTTCTGTGCCATGTATATGGTGGCTCTGACTGGAAATTTGATTCTTATATTGGTTATATCAACTGATCATAGTCTTCACACACCAATGTACCTTTTCCTCTGTCTACTTTCATTTACAGACTTAGCCCTCAGCTCCACTACAGTGCCCAAAATGTTGGCAATTTTGTGGCTTCATGCTGGTCAGATCACTTTTGGAGGCTGTCTGGCCCAAATGTTCTTTGTTCACTCAATATTTGCTCTAGAGTCCTCTGTCCTCCTAGCTATGGCATTTGACCGCTATGTGGCAATCTGCAACCCACTGAGATACACAACCATCCTCAATCATGGTGTCATTGTCAAAATTGGTCTTGCTGGATTAATTAGGAGTGTGGCTATTGTCTCTCCATTCATCTTTCTGCTGCGGAGACTCCCATATTGTGGACACCACATCATGGCACACACATACTGTGAACACATGGGCATTGCTCGATTAGCCTGTGCTGATATCACAGTAAATATTGTCTATGGTCTCACTGTGGCCCTGTTAGCCATGGGTCTGGATTCTATGCTAATAGCCATATCTTATACTATCATTCTCCATGCTGTATTCCGTCTCCCATCCCGCGATGCACGACGTAAGGCTCTAGGAACATGTGGATCCCACATTGGGGTCATCCTTGTTTTCTATATACCTGCTTTTTTCTCTTTTCTCACTCATCGCTTTGGCCGCCGTCATGTTCCCAAGCATGTTCATATCTTTCTGGCCAACCTATATGTGCTGGTGCCACCTGTGCTCAACCCCATTATCTATGGGGCCAAGACCAAAGAGATCCAGTGAAGGATTTTGAGGCTAATGTCTCCAGGTCAAGAATTTGTTTGAGTTTCTGACCTATAATGGAAATGGTTATTAGATAGATGAATAAATAAATGAATATCCTTCAGGACTATAGAAAGGTAAGAGAGAGCAAATGTATGGAATTAGAAGAACTGGATTAATTCCTAACTTTGACACTTATGAGGTATGTTATCCCAAATAAACCATTTAACCTTTTTCCTCTTTTGTGATGGGGGTATCAATATATGCCTTGATTACCTCATAAGAAATACTGAAAAGAATCATTTTGTAAACCTTAAAATGGTTATAGAAATATGAATTATCACTGATTTTGTAAAGTATAAGGGAGGCAAGTATAAATAGATGAGATTTTATCTGAAAAAGATCTAGAAGTTTTAGTGCTACAAAATTAATATGAGACAATGGTGTGATAATGGCAACCAAAATATAAACAAAAAAAAGTTAAATAATCTTGACCTACTTAGCATACTTTCCAGAAATAAGAAGATGATAAGCATGCCATTCTCTTACCAGTTTATATTTAGATTGCCTGAGTCAGGGAAAAACATATTGATAAACCAGAGAACATTCATAGGAATTTGATGTAGATGTGAAGAATCTCAAGTGCATGTCATCTAAGCATCACTGGAAGAAGTGATGTATAGCTTACACAAGATGTATAGCCTATACAAGAAAAGACTTGGGGGAAACTGGATAGCTGTGTTCAAGAATTTGAAGGCTTTTATATGGAAGATGGATAAGATTTGTTTTTTGTCCTGCTTCAGAAGGGAAAAAAAAACAGAAAAATAAATGGAAGTTACAAAGAATCCAAGTTAATTATGATGTCACAGGAAAAATAAATCAAAATAATTTGGAGTCATTCCAAAGTGCACAGCACAACACATGACAGAGGGTAGGCACTTAATGAATATTTAATTAATTGAATTACATTATTGAAGTGGATCAGGCTACCTATCTCCAGCAGGAGTGGGATCCTACCCATTGGAAGGCTTCAGGCAAAGACTGAATGGTTATTCATTGGGTGTGGTAAGATACAGACACTGGTTTACAGATCAGGTTGTTTACTTGCACCAGGCCCTTGTTTATGTTCTCATCTCTGCTCTGGATGAGAGGTGTCAAAAAGAGGTGCCACATACAGCTCCCAACACTCCAAGTGAGGCTCAAACCAGATGAGAATATATTTGGCAAACATACAATAAAATAAATCAAAATACAATCAAATGTAAATAACATTGCATTTTAAAACTAAGCAGGGATCCTTATGTACAGATTAATGTTCCCTATTTCTATTTGAGTTAGAAGTACCCATATAAATTATTTCAATAACCTCCTAAATGGTTTCCATAGATCCAGTCTATCTTCTCTAATTCATCTTCCAAACACCTGCCTAACTGACATTTTCAAAGTAAAGGTCTGACCTCTGCTCAGGAGCTTACAATGATTATCTATTGACTTCAAGAAAAAATAAAAATTACAATGTCAATTAAATCCCTTCAGAATCAAGTTTTCTTTAGACTGATCACCCATGTACACCACACACCTCCTTTCCTTTCCTTTCCCTATATTCTAAATTCTAGGCAAATACTGACCAATGAAGTGTTTCCCATACTCAGCATTTCTGAATGTTCTTTTTCTCCTCCTTTCCAGTAATTTGAAAACTAACTCTCTTCAAAACTCAGCTCAAGTACCAGACCTTACAAGAAGCCTTCCTCCTACCTTTACTCAGAAAATTTGCTTTGTATTTATTTTGCCTTCATATATCTGTTGTGTTTTTCAAGTCTTTTCCAGCAGAATATAAACTCTTTGAGGATAGAGTCTATTTTTTGTATCTTCAGCACCTAGTATAGTTCTTGACTCATAGAAATGCTAAATAAATGGATGTTTTGTTGAATTAAATCTAATATGTAATAGCAAACCAAACCAAAGGGAGGCATGGAGAACCTCTTTCTGGAAATGTACAATGATGTGTCATGGAAAAGATGGGTCATAGAGAAGACCCATTGCCTACTTTAGAACATGTTCAAGTACCCCATGACTATTTTCTGTTGGTTTATTGTATGGTAATAGATAACCTTTTAGTTGACTATAGAGCTGAGACTGAAGATGCATACATTTGGCATAGACAGATGAGAACTCTCTCTTCCCTGGTGCTAATCAAAGCAGGAACTGCTTTAAGTCTAGGTAGAGAGAGGGTAGAGGGAGTATCAGTTGCCTACTCTCTCCATTCTTACTGACATGGGGTCATAAATATATGGTTCTACAGTCCCTATTATGCTAATTATTTCCTGGTTTTAGAACAAAGAATGACCCTGTAAGCTTCAAAAGGTCAGAGAAGTTACTAGTGGTTCAAGAACTAGAGTCAAAAACAGACTCTACCTAAAGAATTAGCACTTGGTATTGTTCAGTTTAATCTAACTCTTCATGATCCCATTTAGTGTTTTCTTGGCAAAGCTACTAGAATAGTTTTGCCATTTCCTTTTCTAGCTTATTTACATATGAGGATATTAAGGCAAATAGGCTTAAGTGACTCACCCAAGGTCTGAATTCAGTTATTCCTTATTTAAGGGCCAGCACTTTCTATCCATTGTACCATTAGCTTCCCCTAGCAGGCAGTCACCTACATGAAGCAGCCAAGTAGTGATTAAGTCTGACAATGTAAATAATATATTCTTCAAGTGTGTTTGTGGCTAAATCACACCTAGAAGAAAATCTGATGATAGGAATATTTTAAACTTGAACCCATTCTTCCTAGGGAATGAGGTGGTATAGGAGAATATGCACCTGATTTTAGATATTTTTGTACATCGGCTGATTTTTGTACCAGTTTTTTTTTCTGACTGTGTCTTCTCAGTAAATGTCATTTTAAAAAACTAATTGGGGGGTGGCTAGGTGGCACAGTGGATAGAGCACCGGCCTTGGAGTCAGGAGTACCTGGATTCAAATCTGACCTCAGACACTTAATAATTACCTAGCCATGTGGCTTGGGCAAGCCACTTAACCCAATTGCCTTGAAAAATCTAAAAAAAAAAACAAAAGCTAATTGGTGTTTATGGTTATCAGGGATAAGAAAAAAGTAATTGGTCAAATTTATGTGGGGAGGTATCAAGTGGCAATTGTTATTAGGGAGATGGCAACTGATGAAAATATTGGTGGAATGTATTAAGTAGAAAGTCTGTGAGGGATGGCAATAGAAGAATCATGCCAATACCACAAGGTTACCCCTAGAACTCTAAAGGGGACCACTAGTCTTGATTTGGGGATCTGATTTGCAAGGCAAGGTGTGGGATTAAGCCCACATCCTATGCATGTGATTCAAAAATAATCCCTTCATTTCAAATATGAAGAAATGAGGTTGCAAAGATCAAGTTACTTTTTCAGGGTTACTCAGTCTATAAGGATTAGAAGACAGGTTCCAAGTCTCATGCTCTGTCTTTTACCACATGATGATTCTCTGAGGATTCAAATTTATTTTGGATATAGGATCAAGTCCAAAATATTTTTAAATCATATTTTTTCAGTTCTGAGAAACACATAGACAAATGCATATATACACATACAAACACATATAGATACAAAATCAAAATCAGATGATATATTTTTGAGGGATATTATTTCCAACTGGAGACACAGATGACATTAAAAGGAATTTGAAGACTCCACTGGAATTGTTCAAAACAGAAGCCACATGAGCAAAGGACAAAGAGTGCTGTTTGAGGGAAATCAGAATCACATTACTTCTTACATTGGCATAAAAGACCTCTATTTCTATGGATATATCTCACAGAAGTCAAGGATCAGAAGGGAGGAATGAGGACAGTACTCATGGTTAACCCCTAATATTTAAACTACTTTAGTGGATGATTGGAGTAGAGATCAGAAGACCTACAAAGTGGTGTTATATCAGCCTTGGCAAAAGACTGAGGATGAGAACAAACGTATCTAACCAGCATCAGCTTCCACTCCTCACTGAGTGAAAATATGAACTTTTTCTTTGGGGGAGGTGGGTCTTTGAAGACCTAAAGGAAGAGATAAGTTTCCCAGGTCCATGAGGCCTATAAAGATGTGTTCCATATTGTAAATGTTCCCTCCTTCACACACACACACACACACACACACACACACACACATACATGCACACGCACACACACACACACACACACACACAAAACAAAAGGGAAGACCACTTGAACATGAATCTGTTCAGCCTTGGTTTAGTTGTCAAGATAAGCTACTATTCCCATTGGATGACCTGGTCCTTTGACACTTTTTGCCTTAGGTGGAGCCCCATCATCAGCACAAAGAGGAAGGGAGTAATGCCTTCAGGTATTCCTTTATGTAGACAAGTATGATGGTGGGGGTTAAAGATTTCAAATCTCTACTTCTTCCATAACTGTCATCCTGGACCAGCCACACAAGTCCCAAGTATCACCTAGTTAGCAAGAAATTATTTGTTATAATCTTTTCTTTTAATTATCAAACTTTTTGAAAAAGTTCTCTATACTTTTTGCTTTTGTTTCCTCTCAATCAACTCATTTCTTGGTCCCTTACAATCTAGTCTGTGATTTTTACCATTTAGTTGAATCTCTAACATTACCAAGGATGTCTTAGTTTCAAACTTGAATCATCTTAATCTTCATCCTTCTTGACCTTTCAAGCAGTTCATTAATTTGACACTATTGACTATCACCTTCTTTGGATACTTTCTTCTTCCTTAATTTTCATTACACTGTTTTCTTCCATCTGTCTTCTACCTCTCTGGCCATTTAATCTTCTTTACTGAACAACATCCATGCTCTTCCTCTGTTCAGTGTTCCCCATGTCCTTATTTTATTCAAGGCCTTCTTTTCTTTCTCTAGTCTTTCAGTAATCCCATTCATCCAATTGCTGTCTTTTTATTGATGACTTCAAGATCTATTTGTCTAGGTCTTACCTTTTTCTTGGGTTCTAATTTAAATAACCAATATACTTATCAAAAAATCTGCAAGTGGATAATTGTCATCACAAATTCAACATGTTCAAAATGGAATTCATTTTTATTCCCATTAAACCCACATTTTCTCCAAATTTCCCTTCATCTCTTGAATCTATGACTATTCTTCCATTGTCTCCTGACTTCATTCTCAACTCTTTACCATTGTTCTTCCTCATATCAAATCAGTTGCCAAGTCTCTTCAATTCCACTTCTGTGAAATCTCAACCATTTAAGACAATGTCCTTCAATGAGGTTTTGAACCCTTTTTCTGTTACGTCTTCCCTATGAGACCTTGAATTAGGTGCTTAACTTCAGTTTCATAATCTGTAAAAATAAAGAGGTAGGAGGATTACATTGTCTCTGAAGTTTTTTTCTAACTACAAATCTATGTTCCTCTGATGTCTTTTTCAATTTACATATTTACCACCCTAGTTTAGGGCCTTATCTTCTTTTACCAGTGCTATTGCCATAACCTCCATATTAGACTGATGGCTTCTATTCTCTCCTCTCTAATCCATCCTCCTCATGATTGCCAAAATATAAATAAACAAAGACAGCTTTTCAATCCCGATTCTCACAATTCTTCGAGGCTCAGTTCATGCAGTTCCCTCTAGTTATTAATTCTTTCATCTTTCAAATTATCAAGCATATACTTGTATATAAGTTGTGCCCATTTTAAATAGAATTTTAGTTCCTTGAAGTCAGAAACCCCCTTTGCTTTTGTTTTTGTTTGTTCTTCCCTACATAGAACCTAGCAAAAACCTTGCATGTTTTAAGCATGGGCTTGGAAGTTATGAGATGATCCACAAGTATATTTCTAACCTCAAACCATCTTGCATAAAGTGTCTGGATTGACTCCTTGTCTTCCTCTAAAGGTACCATTTCTGCTTCTTGCTTCATGTACAAAAATTCCTAGTTATATCTCTGTCCATTGGATCAGTTGAGTTGCTTCAGAGTTCAAAGTACAGGTACAAAACTAGCAGAAGATATTCATTGAGCATCTCCACTGTGCTAAATGATAATAGAAAAATAGGAACCCAAATGCTTGCTTTTAGAGTTTGGACATTATTCTAAGTAGTACAAAAAATTGATGGAAAAATCCTCTCCATTTTTTCTGTTTTTCTTTTATTAATTTTTTCCAACTAGAAGCAAAAATAGTTTTCAATACTCATTTTCATAAGATTGAGTTCTACATTTCATTCCTCCCTCCCCTTGACAGCAAGTAATTTGATATATATTATATATGTATAACTATATTATCCCCATTTCCATATTAGTCATGTTGTGAAAGAAGAAACAAAAGCCATGAGAGGGGAAAAAAATACAGAAAACAGAAAACAAATAAAATAGTATGGTTTGGTCTGCATTCAAACTCCATATTGTCTTTGATCATAGTTCTGCTGAGAAGAGTTAAATCTATCATAGTTGTCCATCACAGAATATTGATGTTATGTGTACCATCTCTGCTTTCTGTTCCCTTCACTTATTATCAATTCATATAAGTCTCTCTAAGCTTTTATGATGTACAGTCACTCATGAATTCTTATAAAACAATAATAGTACTCCATCACGTTAATATACCACAGTTTGTTCATCCATTCCCCAATTTATAGGCATATTCTCAAATTCCAATTCTTTGCCACTACAAAAAGGACTACTTTAAATATTTTTGTACATGTAGATCTTTTTTCCCCTTTTTATGATCACTTGAGGATACAGACCTCACAGTGAAAACCCCTCCATTTTCAGGAAAATACTCAGACCAGCTTCTTCTTCACTATTCTTCCACACTTTATTCCTGATCCTCTAGACTTTCTCTAGATGTCACAGAAGCCAAAAAGTTTAATGAATTTCTTACACTTAGAGTATATATACTCTGTGTAGGGATGTGTTGGAATTTAATGAGCGTACATTCTTTTGTCCCTAGGTCAATGCTTAGGAAAGATACTGAGTCCTAACCTATCTCACAGTGGGAAGAAGAGGGCTTCTGTTGCCTAATAATACCAGGCTATGTATTTGACACAAATAATGAATGCAATTTATAGAGTAATCATCATAGGTAACGTTCATAGGATTTAGATCTGAAGTTAGTAGGGACCTTAGAAATTATCTAATCTAAAATTCAGTTTTACCAAGAACCGCAGATGTCAAATGTCTTAACCCATAGGATACATCTATCGAATAGCAGAAACAATATTTCAATCCAGAATCTTTAAGGGGGAGTGTGCTTTAGCAGAAAGAGCACTGTTTATGAAGTCAAAGGAGCCATTCAAATACTCCATATGATACCTATAAACTTTGATCAAGTTGTTTAATTTTTCTGTGACTCTATTTATTCAATTATAAAATGAGAGCATTTGAGTAGATGATTACTGAAGTCCCTTCCATCTGAAGCTCTATGATTGCATGCCTCAAAAAAAAATAATAGCTAACATTTATCTAGACCTTTGATGTTGTCAAACTATTTTACTATATTGATAGAAATGATTATTAAATAACTAATTTGGGAGAGCCAGAGTATTTTTACTTCCTTTTCCTTATTCTCTGCTAGGTCAACACAGTATCTGAAAGACATTTGCTGATATTAGAGTTGAAGTAATATTCTCCTCAATCTCTTCAAAAGAAACCCATGTGGGGCAAGACCATTATGTTTTACTCAGGCTTGGGTGGGATGAGAGAGTTTGTCTATCTTACCATGCTGGAGGTGGTCTGGGAGCAAGAATCATCAGTCATGTCCCCCATACATTCATTACGATAGACCCATCTTTCATTATAACATTCATTCTTCTCATTAATTGTTAATCAATCTTATCTTATTGTCCATTCTTCCAAAGGCATCTAAGCAATGAGAAGGGTCTAAGAATGGTTTTTGGCATATGAGACTGCACTGACCCGTTTAATTAAGTATCTGCTACTATCATTAATAAAATAATTATCCAGGAACTGTCTCTTCAATTTTTTATATGTCAAAATATTTTGCTTCATTATGATCCTTACAATAATTCTGAAAAATAAGTACTATTATCATTCCACTTTTACAGTTGAAGAAATGGAAGGAGAGGTAAAGTGATTTTTCCTAGGACCATGCAGTAATTAAGTGTGAGACCAGAAACCATGTTTTTTTCTGACTCTGATTCTGATACTAAATCTACCACTAATAGCTAACATTTACATAATGTTTATTATGGTTCATGCACTGTATGCTTTACAAATATTATCTCATGCTATCCTTATAATGACTCTAGGTACCTGGTAGGTTAGACTTCATTATTACCCTAATTTTTTATAGGTGAGGAGACAGAAAAAATAGAGCTTTAATTACTAGAACAGGAACACATACCTAAGTAAGTATCCGAGGCCAGATTTGGACTTAGGTTATTCTGCTCCAGGATCTCTATATACTGCGCCACCTAAATGTCCTAGAATGGCTAAGAAGCCCTAGGATGTTACCTTATTAGATAAGAATATCTATGTATGCATATATACATATACAAATGTATATGTATATAGGTTCATTGGTACTCAAATGTATCTACACACATATGTATATATATATATATAAACCCATTTTATTCATATATATCCAAATATAATACATACATATATAATTAAATAATTTTAGATTCTTGTTGGATAACGTAATCATCAACCTCCTAAGACCACTGTAAGAAAAGTGATTTATAAATCATACAGCACCTTATAAATATAAGTTCATTCAATATTTCTCTTTTGCATAATCTCAGATAATTTGCATAATCTCAGATATTAGAACTTTTACTCTAATCTTTTGACTTTTACAGTAACACCATGTCCATTGCATCCTCTCCCAATTCAGGGAGGCCTAACAGAATCTCTGGGGTTAAACATCAGGCTTGATCAGGTCTCAGCCTTGCTAAGTGCTACTGGGATCTCAAAGTGATTAGACTATCCCCAGAGGTTCATCCTTTGAGGAAGGAGCTTCTAAGCCTTCCTTTTTGAGCAAAGAGCTGAAGATTCAGCTTCCAAACAGTGCATCATCCCCCCCTCCTGCCACCCTGACACTGAGAGTGCAATGTCTGGGGTCCATTGTGAGTTCTTCAGCCCCAAACCTGTGGGGTCAGTTCCCATTCCCTCTCAACCCTGCTCAAGTTGTTTTGTGTCACCTTTTTATTTTGTTTTTGTTTTTCTCTCTTTCCACTTCCTTTTTGCATTCTCTTTTCTACTCCATTTTTCTTCCATCTCTTTCTTTTTTCCCCCTTCTTCATCTCCTCTCCTCTTCTGCCTTCTCACTGTAATGAACTTACTCACTTTTAACATATCTCTCCTCTCCTGTTTCCTTGTCTCTCTCTTTGACAGGGGCCCTCCTCTCTTGGTATTCTCCCTCTTTCTCTCTCTCTCTCCCTTCCTGCCTATAATTATGGATTCAGTTCTCCTTTCCTCTAGATCAGAACACAAAGTGGCTTCAGAGCTGAAAGAACTCTACACAGCTGCTTTTCTGGTTTAGCTTTGATAAAGACAGGAGGGTAGTCAGCTATGACCTAGAACCAGAAATACTAGGATTAAATTCCAGTTGCAACTTCATGATGGTGTGAGGTATTAGACCCCAGAACAATTCAGAAAATTATGAAGAATGGGTGAATTAATTTGGGGGTATCTTAAAAACAATGAAAAATTATCAACCTGTTAAGATAGGGTCTCCTCTGGAAGAGAGTGGGGTTAGATGAGATTATTCTAGATTCCTGATTATGTCTAGAAACAAAAATAATCAGGGAGAAAAGATATCTCACTTGATTTTAGATTGGGGGATGAGCATAAAAACCCTTTATATTGGCCCAGGAGGAAAGGTAGGAAGAAAAAAGCCCAGGAAGTTTGTAAGGGTAAGTGTGGGGAAGTTTGAGGCTCAGTTACCCTAAGATTGTTGAAACACAGCACATAGAGAAGTGTGCTTTAGCCCTTTAAGAATCAAATTATGATCCTTTTCTGTACCCCCAAAATACTTTTCTCTTGACCATATAATGAGCCCCCCTCCTCTCCTATCACTCCCTTTAAACCTTGGACTTGCTCTTGGACTTGAGCTGTTTAGTATTTAAAGGCAGCTGTAATTGCAGAAGAAAACATTGACTTTGAAATCCCAACAGTAAGTTCACATTCCAACTGTGTTACTTTATTTTTGTGACTTCAGACAAATAACTTAAGCCTTTTCTGGAATTTATGTATAAATTGAGGAAGTTGAGCTAGATGACCTCAAAAGGCTCTTCCAGTTTTAAATCCTTAATGATGGTCTGGATAATAATAATAATAATAATGGTGATTTGTTTATTCTTATTTATCAAATTTATAGATGACCCAGAGCTAAGAAGGATGATTAATTCATTAGGCAAGAAAGGAAGTTTATTGTCTTTAGTCTTCACTGATTAAAAACTAACAGAGCTGTCTTGCTAAAAGTATGGGTATAGCATTTTAGGATAAAGACTGTAAGCTAGAAATTATCCTGAAGATAGTAAAGATGGTAAAGAACCTCAAGATCATTCCATGTGCCTTTATTTACTTTTATTTCTAGCTTATCTTCTAGGATCCAAAAACTCTTTCACATGTTTGAATGATAGTCTCATTCTAACTTGATTAAATCTAATGGGGATAAACATAAAGTTTTATGTTTGATTTCAAGACATCAAATGCACAAATACGTAAAGATAGTAAAAATTAAATAATCGCTTGATAGCTTATGTTTGGGTTAAGTGACCAGCAGGGTGCCTCCCAATTCTAAAAGTATAAGTATTATCTTCTCTAGATTTAATATCACCAGTTCCTCATAGAAAATCTTCTCAAGGCTCTTCATCTTGGTTATTTTCCTCAAGATGATCTCCAGTTTATCAGTAATCTTCCTAATATATTGTTGCCATTCTTTAAGTATAATGACCTAGGGAGATGGAATTTCTTAGTCAAGGAACAGCCAGGAAGTCTTTATCATTGAATCTCAGAGCATAGAGAAGCAGGTAGTGTAAGGAGTAAAAAGACTAGAAAGATGAGAGAAATAGGTTATGAAGACTGTGAATGTTTGAATGATAAATACAGAATTTTATATATGATCCCATGGGACTTATGGAAATGCAAACACTTGTGTAGATATGGAAGTGAGAGGTCTTGGTTCTAGTCCTGGCTTTGCCATGTGAGACTACCAGAATAAATCGATACATCTTTCCAGTCTTTATCAAATTGATATAATAAGAAGGTTCTTGTAAGAAGAGAAATAAGGATTTATGATAGAGGATTTAGGAAGTGTATATAACTTTGATGCAAGCAGAAAACCATAACAGACAGTGAACTCTGGGGATATGGATGCCTAAGAAATAATGTGTTTCTCAACTTGTCTTTCTTAAGGGATCTTCTGTCTTACATTCAGTCCAACTCCTTCATTTTATAGATGAAGAAACTGAAGACATAGAGTACAGATAGCACTTGTTCAAAATCACATACATATTATGGGCACAACCAGGACTTGAGCTCAGATTCACTTATCCCAAATTTAGTGTTTGTTCTACTCTCTCTCTCTCTCTCTCTCTCTCTCTCTCTCTCTCTCTCTCTCTCTCTCTCTCTGTCTCTATCTATCTATCTATCTATCTATCTATCTATCTATCTATCTATCTATCTATCTCTATCTCTCTCTCTCCCTTCCTCATTAGAGGTTCTCACACTCATCCACCCTAGTCATGAGCCTTGGGAATAGAATACTAAATAAAAATTAAGAGAACTTTAATGACTATCTTGTGCTTCTTGAGTCCATATGCTGCCTCACATTCCTTTCCCCCAACATGGTATCTACACATTCTGTTTTATCTTCAATGATAACCTATTTCTCTTGAACTACTAGTTTTCTGATATTCTTTTCTTCTCATTCTGTGTCTCTAGAAAGTTATTTTGGTTGCTGACAAAGGCTCCATATTTTCTCTCATGGGCAATCTCAGAACCAACATCACTGGCTCCCCTAGCTTCATCCTAACAGGATTCCCAGGACTGGAAACAATGGAACACTGGCTGGCCATGCCATTGCTCCTGCTCTATGCTGTCTCCATTGTGGGAAATGCCCTGATACTAGTCATTGTCAAGGAAGAACAGAGCCTGCACCAACCTATGTACTATTTTCTGTCTTTGCTGTCTGTTAATGACCTGGGTGTTTCACTGTCCACATTACCCACTGTCCTTGCTGCCCTCTGCTTCCATGCTCATGAGGTTACATTTGAGGGATGCCTGGCCCAGATGTTTTTTATCCACCTTTTCTCCTGGACAGAATCTGGAATCCTGCTGGCCATGAGCCTAGATCGTTATGTAGCCATCTGCAACCCACTTCGCTATGCCACAATCCTCACCAATGCCCGCATTGTAGCCATGGGACTGGCCACACTGATCCGTAGTTTCCTGCTCATCCTGGTCTTTCCCCTGCTCCTTCAAAGGCTGCCTTTTTGCCATACACAAAATGTCCTCTCTCATGCCTACTGCCTTCATGTGGACATGATCAAGTTGGCATGTGCTGATGTCACCCTGAATAGCCACTATGGGTTATCCATTGTACTCCTCACCTTTGGCTTGGACTCTGCACTCATCTTCCTCTCCTATGTCATGATCCTCCGCTCTGTGCTGGCCATTGCCTCCCATGAGGAGCGACTCAAGACACTCAACACCTGTGTGTCACACATCTGTGCGGTGCTCATCTTCTATGTGCCCATGGTGAGTGTGTCCATTGTGCACCGCTTTGGTGGCAACCTACCCCATGTAGTACATATCCTCATGTCTATCCTCTACCTCTTTGTGCCACCAGTGCTCAATCCCATTATCTACTCCGTCAAGACAAAGGAAATACGCCACAGATTACTAAAGATGCTTTTCAGGGTCAAGTTCTGATAGGAATAAACTTGAACTTGCTTTGTCCTCAGGAGGGTCATCCAAGAAAATGAGAGGATGAGGGACCATGCCAAATGAAGATTGGCTGAAGAAGTTAGAAGTTCTCTTGCAAAGAGAAATTAGAAGAGATATGAAAACTCTTCAATGATTTGAAAGGAAGTTGGAAATTAGCTAGTCCAACTAAGAGGAAAGATCTAAGACTAATTTTGGTGGGTCAGTGTGATTTTCAGAGATGTGAATTTCAGTTCAATATAAGAAAGAACTTTTTTAAGAATTTAGAGCTGTTGCAAAATGGAATAGATTTTTCCAAGACGTAATGAAATATCCATTCCCCTCCCGAAGATCCTCAAGGATTTGAGCTCAAATCCCACCTCTGATATTTTCTAAATGTCACTTATCACTTAACATATCACTTAACACTTTGAATCTCAGTTTCCTTATTGATTAAAATGGGTATGATAATTGTCAAGATACCTGCTTCAAAAAATTGAATGATATTCAATAGAAATAATATATGTAAAGCACTTTGTAAATTTTAAACACTATCTAAATGTCAATAATTATAAATGCATGAGTTGAACTCTCATTTCTCTCAAAATGCTAAAATTCTCTGATCCCAAGAAAGTATGTATTAAGTTTGTGCTGTCTTGGTGGACTTGAGGTAAAGGTGTATCATATCAAAAGGGTATCATAATGGTAAGGCAATGTGCAAGACAAATTGACCTATTGAGTGGATATGGTAAGATGGACACCAGGGCAAGTATTTCTACAACTTCTTCTTCTATTTCTGTTAGTCCTAAAATCTACTAATCATTGAACAAGTATTTATTGGGTTCATATTCCCTTAACTTCATGCAATCGTTATTCTTTAGTGGGATGTGAGAAATAAAACTTCAGGATATTGTCACATGGGCAAAGATTTTAAGCCTGACTATGCTTAAAAGACTTATTCTTCATTGTTTCAGGGTAAATTAAATCCAAAAGATTAAAGATGAATACTTGGAGGAAGGCAATATTTCAGTAGAATTAAATATTTTCTAATAAAGATGTCAAAAAAGGAAACAGGCTGACTTGGATGAACCAAGGCTTTCCTAGATAACATTGGATCTGTGGTAAAAAAAAAAAAAAAAAAAAAAAAAAAACCCTACTCCTTTCACCACTTATGAATCACTCTGTCCTGGACCCAGAAAAATAATTTAGACTAGATCTAGTTTTAGGGAGTCTGACCTCTAACCAGAGGGGGACTAGGCTTCTTTTAGTCATGCTTTTAAGCTCTTTAAACAATCACAGAGGTACCCTGAGGACTTACATACTTAGCTTAGATCCTGGCTCTATCTAGAGTTTCCTCAGGAAGGAAAGGGAGTTAAAATGCTATTTAGTATACCATATGACACAAGTATGGGTCACTATTTTATTCCTGTTCTCAAAAAAAAATGCTATTGATAAAAGATGTATTAACAAAACAATTTAAAATAGAATTCTGTAACTTAAGATATGATTCATTACAATCTTTTAGAAGGCTGATGTTTAAATCTCACCAGAATTTAAAGCAATTTTTTTTGCAGGACTACTAAGTACTCATTTCACATTTCACCTTGGCACTAAATTAGAGGCTCTTGGTTGACAACTTCTATCATACACTGTCTAAACTATGCCAGGTGAATGTCTGCTACTACAATAGCCAGTCTTGGTCCATTTCTCTTCTTTTTGGTGCCTATCCTCTTCATTATCTCTGGAATGGTTGTGGAACTTTATTGTGGAACCACTATTCAACTTTTATTCAGTAACTCAAAACCTGCAGATCTCTTAAACTTAAGAGGTCAGATCTAATCCAGAATGTGTTGATCTTGAACAAACATGAAAGAGGGAGATGAAATCTAATCTTAGGTTTGCTGAAGTAGGACATATACTTTAGAAGTCACGTGCTCATAAACCAATTGGAAGCAAGAAGAGAGATAGAACAAGCTACTCTTTCCCACCCTCTCCCCCACTTTCCAGTAAGTTGCAGCTTAAAAAGAAGATAAAAATGAAGATATCATGGGTTCATTTTAAACATTTCTTGTGCAATCACTTCTCTGGTACCATTATTAATGGCTGGGAGAGGACTCAAAATGCAAGCACTTTAGGACTAAATTTCCCATGGCTCCAAAGTTCCCATGATACAGGGAAAAGTAATGCTAATTCTCACTTATGAAACAAAATTGTTCATTATAGACACAATCATTTCCTTCCTTTGCTCAGATCTTTTTCAGAACAAGAACTATCTTACTGAAACTTGCCTCTCCCAAACAAATTTTTGCTCCTAATTATAAAACTTTTTGTTTAATCATTTTAAATTAAATTTTCATTTAATCAGGTCCATTGACCTCCAAATTAGAAGTCATAGCTTTGTACCCAAGGAGGTATGTGATCATCCAGCTGTTGAATGGGAAGATGGGTCACTTCCCCTCTTCCCTATGACAGCCAATTTTGGAATTCATCTTCAACACAACCATAGCTATCTTTACCCCTCAATCTTTCTCCATTTCCTTCTGTTTGCTCCTAACCTCCTCATTTCTGAAGCAAGAGTTAACCATTTAGTGGGACAACCAAACCACTACCTGAGCAGTGACAGCAGTAGCTGAATAAATACCACTGGCCACATTTTTCTCAAACTCCTTCATACCAGTCTTTTGACCCTCAGATCACTATATGAAGGCAGCTATTTTAGAACTGGTTGTAAATTTTCGTACTGTAATCTTGGAGAATTCTTATCTTCCCACTTTTAATTTTTTGGGAGGATAGAATGGGTTTTACTAAATGATAAGCAGCCATAAATAAGTTGCAGTTCCCTAGCTCATTAAGACTTTTTTTCCTTCCACATATCCTCCCATCTTCCAAATTTCCCTAAAATTAATTTATTAATTAGACTGACCAATAATCAATAAATTGACCAAAGTAGTCTTTCTTGATAACCAAAGGCAGTCTCCAATTGTCTGAAATGCCTATTTGCTTTCCTTTATTATTACTGCCTTTACTGAATACAAATGCACATTACTGGGATAATCCCTGATAAGAAAATCACTCAACACTAATTGGTGAATACTTAATTAGGTGTGATTTAAAAATCCTTAGCCCCTCTCATTTACTTTATCATTGAAGAGGAGAGGTCAACTGAAAAGCAACCCTGTCATGGCTCTAGCCCCCACTAGCCCCATTAGGATCTCTTTGGCTTGGTTTTTTAATCATGATCCAGGCCCCAAACTCTAATAAAGTGACCAAAGACATAAGACTCTTTCTGAGAAGCTTTGACCAGTTCAGTTTATCTTTTGTCTGATGATGTTTGTCCTTTGTTCTCAGAGAAGACCAAGACATAAACGAGATAATGCCATGGCAAGCAAGTGAATTGGATTTGAGTAAAAGGATGCTATACTATGTCACCAGTCTCATTTTCTCCTCCAAGCCATCTGCGGCCAGACATGAATCAGGCCAACTGCAAATGGCCCTCGATGTGATGCATTCAGAGTTAAATGACTTGCTCAAGATGACATAGCTAGTAAGTGTCAAGTGTCTGGGGTTGGATATAAATACAGGGTCTCCTGATTCCAGAGATGGTGCACAATCTGATGCTCTATCCCCTGTACCACTTAGCTATCTACAGAGCCAGAGCCTTGTTAGGGTGGAGTCCAAATCAAACTAGTTAATGAGCACATGCATTGAAGGATAGGAGTGATTACATATTACTGAATTGATCATGATCTTCCCAGATTAACTGCCTTTTCAGGAATGGGGTCTTTACAAAATAAGAGGGGGAAAAAAAGAATCAAAATTAATACTTGATTCTAAGTATAACAGTATACTATTAATTACTCTTCCATCTAATCAGATGTCAAATCTTCTGGTTTCTACTTCCCCTCCTTTTGCACCTGTCTTCTCTCTATTCACAGTCTTCCCCACAATTTAGGCCCTCATCACCTATCACCTGGACTATAGCAATACTTTTCAAATTATTCTCCTGGTGTCATTTCCCTCTCCAATTCATATCTCACACAATTATTAAAATTATTTTCCTAAAGTACATATCTGACCATGTCCCTCCCCACTCAATAAACTCCAGTGGTTCCCTATTACTACAAGATCAAATATTATTTTTAAATCTTTATCTAAACCTTTAAATTTTTTTTATTTTTGTGTATAAAATGTTTAATGTAAATAATCATCAGTATAATTGAACATATATATATATAGTTTATAAATAAATATATTTGCTTTGAGAACCTTGATTGGATTAAATATGTATTAACCTTTAGAGTTTGTCCTAATAAGGAATAAACATTAACCTCTAGGGTTTGACCTCAAGAAAGAGTAAAACAGAATCAGATTAACATACACAGTTATTAATAATTCTCTAAGCTCAGTGATTATGCAAGCATGTGGGGGGCATCTAGAGAGCCAGATGAAAAGGCTTTTTAAATAAAATTTCATTATTAGAAGGGGAGATCTGAAAAACTATTTTTGCAACAAGGGAGTGACCCTAAACTTAGGGTGAGGCTGGATATCAGTCACATCTCTTAGGAGGACATGCCAGGAGTGATGACTTCTCCCCACTTCAGGTTCTTATCAATTATGCCAAGACCTCTACAAAGTAAATGTGAATTACATTAAGAGCTACATAAAGCATTGTGAATTTCTCCCTCCAGAAACCATTCAGTAACATTAATGGAGATAAGTTGTCAACATATATGAGGGTACATGCTCAAATATTTCTTTTACTGGCAGATAGGTGTAATCAAAAAGTTTGAATACTACTGCACTAAGCACATGGATGGAGCTCAGACATCATATAGAAGTTAAACCCTGACCCCTATCATAAACTACCTTTTAAATCCTATTATACTTTCAGTCCTAACCTAGGCTCAAAGCCTTGAGCCCTCTTTGCTAAAGAGAGCTTGCTGCTGACCAAAACTGACCCTTAAACTTTTCCACAGAATGACCTCTGGTAAGGGCTACAAAATGAGCCTTGTTTCTGGTCACTTACTAAACTCTAATCCCAAATTCTGTCTTAATCTCTAATCCCTGAGTAAAATTATCCCAAATGATGCTAAAATTCCTAAACCTAGGACACAAACCAACTGGTGGATTATACCTGGAAATGAGTCTTAACTTTAGCCCTAGACCCCAACCTGAACTTCTAACCCTGGTCACAGTCATCCTTAATGTGAAGTCTCATTGGTTTGTTTCAATCAGGACAGAATTTGGTGTGGTGCTGTACATATCTTCAAAAAGAGAAAGAGCTCTGGGGGAGGCTAGGTGGCGCAGTGGACAGAGCACTGGCCCTGGAGTCAGAAGTACCTGAGTTCAAATCCTACCTCAGACACTTAATAATTACCTACCTACCATGTGGCTTTGGGCAAGCCACTCAACCCCATTTGTCTGGCAAAAACCTTAAAAAAAGACAGAGAGAGACAGAGACAGAGAAAGAAAGAGCTCAAAGACAAATACCAACTGTACTAAATGATTAGCATTATACATAGTCAGAGATAGTTGGTAATTGAACTGTACTAACAATTTTGGTCAAATTGACCTTCACAAAATTAGTCTCCAAAAAACTAAAAGATCCTTCTCTACCTTTCTTCCTCCTTTCGGCTTTCTACTTATTCCTGGTAGAGGGAGTAGACCTCAGGGTCCCTGAGTCCCTAAATCATTACAGACCCTGGAGACTTCCCTGTGATTCCTTTATAAAGCTCTTAGTACTGGGCACCTGCATTATCTGCATAGAGGGTTGTCAGTGATTGGCCATATGCTACTTCTATCCAAGACCTTTGCCCTCTTGGTATCAGCAAGGAAGGTAAGTACTATTTGCTCCCCTTCCCAATAATACCGGCCCATGTCTATGGATGGTCTTAAAGGAGTCTGGGTCTGAATGAGCATTGAACACTTCCTTCCTTGGAGGAATGATTTCATCCTAAGAAGAAACCCTTCTCTAAAATAAGGATTCAGAACTTTTACTGAAATATTTGAGACTGTTAACAAAAGACCCCCAAGCCACATAAAGGGACCTGAAGTGAAGAAGTATGCAATACACTAAAATTTGTTGTCTAAGAAAAACTTGTAAGAGACAAACGTATTTACAAGAGAGGAGAGAGAGAGAGAGAGAGAGAGAGAGAGAGAGAGAGAGAGAGAGAGAGAGAGAGAGAGAGAAAAGAATTAGATAATATAATTTGTTTTATTTTTTTTAGGGGACATGGCTAAGAGAGAAGGCACACAAGTCAGGATGTTTAGAAAGTCCCCAGCAAGATTTTTAGTCTGTAGCTGCTGCTCAAGGTTGCTCTTTAGCTATTTGGTTTCCGGCAGCTACAGGCATCTCCAAATTCCTCTAGCAAAGGACCACTGGTATGTCAAATGACTGGGATCAGAAGCCTTTCTGACTGGTTGGTTGTGTCATTTTGACATGTGGATAGAGTCAATATAAAATCCACATTAACAAGATCCTGTAAAAATCTGTAGTCCACGTTGCCTTCTATTACTTAGACTAAAGGTTCTAAAATATCTCTGTATTCTCTTCCAATGTTTCTGCTTCTGCTGATAGCATCATTCTTTTCAGTCACTCAGGTTCCAAATTAGAGATTTGTCTTTGTCTCTACTCTATCCCTGCCCTCCTCTGGCTTATATTGAAACTGTTCTCTGGGGGCAGCTAGGTGGCAAAGTGGATAAAGCACCGGCCCTGGAGTCAGGAGTACCTGGGTTCAAATCCAGTCTCAGACACTTAATAATTACCTAGCTGTGTGGTCTTGGGTAAGCCACTTAACCCCGTTTGCCTTACAAAAAAAAAAACTAAAAAAAAAAAGAAACTGTTCTCTACAATACCTCACACAGAGCACTCTCTCACTCCCATTGTCACTCCTCTAGTTCAATTCCTTACCTCATCTCTATTTTATCAGCTTCCTGGCTTCTCACCCTGCTACATTATTATCTACAATCCAGCATTCATACAACAGCCAATATAATTTCAGTTGTTCTACATAGACTTATTTACAGGAAGGTCCCAGAATCTGGGTTAAGTTTCAAGTTTTATTAACTAAGTATATTCCTAATAAGCCCAAAGAGTTTAAGGTGAATGAAGATTCTTGGGCGCCCTTAATACCCCTGTTGTCTCCAGATTAGAAAGGATATTTCTTTTGAGTAGAGATTTCTTCATCTGCTAGTTTTGTGTTCTTTTGAGCCCAGCCCAGGGTCTGGCTCATAGAGGCACTTAATAAATGCTTCTGACATATTTTGGCTAATTGAGCCTGGGTAAGTCTTTTAACTTTTCACTGTTCCAAGGTAACTCATTTAGTGTTTATCCTTTATTCTCAAAGAAGATGAAGTGGATCTTGCAAGTGAATTGGATTTAAGTGAGGAAGGACTGTGCAAAGGCACAACTTCACTTTCTCCTCCGGAACCATCTGTGTCTAAGTAGCAAGATTTGAATCTGGATGACTAATGATGATCCTCAGATAGTCTTTTTTAAGCTAAGATCTTTCCCTGGTCCTAGTTTAACTGAGGCAATGCCCAATTAGTGATTAAGGATAGCTAGAAAATGAAACAAAGAATAGTCATTCTATGTCAAGCTAATTCACTAAGACTGAATGTCACAACAATTGCTCGTCTGCCTTGCAAGAGAGTTTCTTATACAATTTTATTCATAGATCAGAATAAATAAGGTACTGCTTTTTACTTTTTTTGGTTTATTTTTTTTGGGGGGTGGGGGTGCAAGGCAGTGGGGTTAAGTAGCTTGCCCAAGGCCACACAGATAGGCAATTATTAAGTGTCTGAGGTCGGATTTGAACTCAGGTACTTCTGACTCCAGGGCTGGTGCTCTAGCCAACACACCACTGAGACACCTAGCCACCTATCCACCCCAAGAGGTTACTTTAAAAAGTAAAAAGCAGGGGGTGGCTAGGTGGCTCAGTGGTGTGTTGGCTAGAGCACCAGCCCTGGAGTCAGGAGTACCTGAGTTCAAATCCGGCCTCAGACACTTAATAATTACCTAGCTGTGTGACCTTGGGCAAGCCACTTAACCCCATTGCCTTGCAAAAAAATATTAAAAAAAATATAAAATCTAAAGTAACTTCTTACATTTTGAACAGCCTTCATTATCAAAAAAAAAGGTTGTTTTTTAAATGAAATTTATCCCAATCCCCTTTACTTTCACTGCTTTCATAGTAGTAAAAAGTGTTCTCATCACTTATGGGGATGAGAACAGGGAACTATCATTTCCTTGTTTAATATACTGTCTCTCTTAATAGAGTCTAAAATCACATCTTCTCTGTGGACAATTGTTACAGTGTTAATTCAAATTCAACTTGGAAGACAATAATTCTTAGGTTGCTACTGTCATTTTTAACAGGGTGTTATCTAAGGAAGATTTTGAAGTTGATTTTTTAACTTAAACATCAACATTTACTTTTATCTCTATTAATTTCCTATGTCCCATTCTTGTCTGAGAATAGTATGAGAAACTTTATAAAATGATTGTTAAAATCTAGATACATACCTATCATTCTCTCTAGTCACCAGCCTAGTAACTCTTCCCAAAACAAAATGAAGAAAACCTGACAAGATCTGTTCATATAAAGTTCTATTGGTTTTCTGTGACCATCACTTCCTTTTTTCTGTGTTGACTAACTTTCCTTCTATTAATACATTCTAGGATGTTGATAGAAATTAGTCAAACTAATTTAAGCTATTTCTTATTATAGTCATTTTGCAGTCATAAATGCTATTCCTATCTAGTTAAAAATCAACATCTTGCTTCAAAATTTCTATTTCATCTTATTTTATTACTGTCATTGATGAGTTTTTGAATGAACATCAGAGGGTATGCTTGTCATTGCTGTCTCTATTCTTTGACAGGTGACATCTATGAATCATACACAAACACACATACACTTTTATATGTTTACACACGTATAGTCCTAAATATGTTCTTATAACAAGAGCAATGATGATAAATATTATTATTACCATTAATCCTGATAGCAGAGGATTTAGAATTGTCAAAGGATGGCTTCTAAGAAGAGATGAATTTTTAGAGAGGTCTGAAAGGAAACTTTATATGGGGGTAGGAAGAAAGGGTGAGTATTCTAGATACATAATAACTGAAAGAGATTAAGAATAAAGAACCATGACTGACCCATGTAACTGTAGAATAATGTATATATTGGGGAGAAGGAGAGGATAAACTTTGGTGTATGACCTTGATAAATGCTGAAGTATTTAATGATATGCCCCTTCCTTCCTTCCTTTCCTTTCCTTGAAATTAGCTGTATAGTCTGATCAAAAATTCCAACATGGAAGGTTTCCTCAACAATGACTCTGGTTTACCCCCTTTCATCCTAACTGGCTTCACAGGACTTGAGGCCTCCCAGCAGTGGATATTCCTGCTGCTTGGTGTGCTTTATTCTGTCTCTATTGTGGGTAACTGCCTGATCCTCTTCATTGTTAAGGAGGAAGGAAGTCTTCACCAGCCTATGTACTACTTCCTTGCTGTATTGTCAGTCAACAACCTGGGTGTGTCATTGTCCACTCTGCCCACTGTGATGGCCACCTTCTGCTTCCATGCCAGAGAGATTGCCTTTGAAGCCTGTATGACCCAGATGTTCTTTATCCATTTCTTCTCCTGGACAGAGTCAGGAATCCTTCTGGCAATGAGTTTTGATCGTTATATAGCCATCTGTAATCCATTACGGTATTCTACCATCCTCACCGATGCCCATGTTACCCAAATGAATTTGGCAATTGTACTCCGAAGTTTCTTCATGGTTTTCCCACTTCCCTTCCTTCTGAAGAGACTGCCCTTCTGCAAAGACAACACTCTATCTCATGCTTATTGCCTGCACCCAGATTTGATTCACCTTCCCTGTGGGGACAGCACTCCAAATAGCATCTATGGCCTCTGTATTGTGGTTTCTGCTTTTGGTTTGGATTCTGCCCTCATCCTCCTCTCCTACATACTTATCCTCCGCTCCGTACTGGCAATTGCTTCTCGGGAAGAGAGACTTAAGACACTCAACACATGTGTTTCCCATATTTGTGCTGTTCTCATCTTTTATGTGCCCATGGTGGGTGTGTCCATGGCTCATCGCTTTGGAAAGCATGCCCCACCATTTCTAAACACAGGCATGTCCTTCATCTACCTCTTTGTCCCTCCAATGCTCAATCCCATAATCTATTCCATCAAGACCAAAGAGATCCGCTGGAGGCTTATCAGGATTTTCTCAGCACCAAATTCTGTTCGAAGGGAGCTGGGATGAAACACCAGCTTCATATTCTGGAGTGCTGGGTTTGGTGAAGACGTATAGGAAATCTCCTATCTCCTATTTTCTTTACCTCCCACTTGGATAGGGAGCCACTAGGAGGACAAGGGAACCCAGGTGATAAATGTATGATCTAATCTGATTGTAGTGCAGTTCAGTGAGTTAAAGGCTGCAACCCATAATTCTACTCATTTATATGTTGGGTTGTTTTCCCCCTAAAGGTGTACTGTTCTTATGTAAGATCTGCTTTTGAAAGGAATGATAAACTGAAAATAGTGCCATAAAGTGAATCCTTGGTGAATCACCCTGTCTTACAGAAACATTGTGAAGATGGGGACTTGACCAAGATTGGGTTCAAATAAATTTTGGTTGTAACTAACTATTGTCATAAAAGCAAAGATATAATTATGAATGATAAATCAGTCTTATAAAATAAGCATTATCATGCTAGTGTGTTATAAAGTTTATACGGGGGAGGAAGTATAGTCCAAATCCATCATATATTT
Organism: Macrotis lagotis; assembly: GCF_037893015.1. Lineage (NCBI taxonomy): Eukaryota > Metazoa > Chordata > Mammalia > Peramelemorphia > Peramelidae > Macrotis > Macrotis lagotis. The sequence goes on along the minus strand of NC_133658.1, from coordinate 841,838,525 downwards.
GTTTTTACTTCTTAGTATTATGTTTGTTTATGAGAGACCCTATAGAATAGTGGAACAAAAATAGGCCTTGGAGACAAGAAAATCCATATTTAAGTTTTGCCTGTGACATATATAAATTTTTTTGTTATTAACTGGGCAAGTCTCAGTGCTCTAGACATCTTTGTAAGACTAGATTTCTCAGAGAGGATATTATAGAAAAGCTACATAATTGTCTGATTGGTATAAAGATTCTTTTTTGTTGTTGCTATTTTTGTATGACTTTTACTTGCCAACCATTGAAATTCCTTCTAATTCCCAAATTCTATGATTCTATGACCCATTTTGGTATAGAAAGATCCCTCATTAAAATTTCCCTATATCAATGAAAGGTCTAGTGCAAATCCTGGTAAGCTGCATATATATACATATATATATATATATATATATATATATATATATATATATATATATGCATATATATATATTTATGTGTGTGCACATTTTTTGTTTTGTATTTTCCCCCCTAATAAAATTTAAGCTCCTTAAAGTCAGAAGACTACTTAATTTTTGTCAGATCTAACAATTTCACTAAAATATGTGAAATTAATTATTTGTTTTAAAGTATTCCTAATTAAATGCTGATATGATATTTTTCCTCATTAGAATTAATAAGAGGTGAGTATGAATGCACGGCTACTTTGAATAAGCCAATCTTATAAGAAAACATAGTCTAAGAAAGTTAAAACTAGTTGCACTATTTTCCATATTCAAAGATTTTATATAGCATCCACTGAGAGCTACTGGTAGGTGTTAGTTGTGAAAGTGAGAAAAGAGGCATCTGTAGTTAATTCCATTTTTTTTTTTTTGGTCTCAGGCTCTGTCCCCTTTCCTCACCTGTGTCTTCTATAGAATCTTCCTCCCATGAGGAAAATACAAAATTAGGGGATAAGAAGGTCTTAGGGAAGGAAGAAATCATGTGAAGTCAGCATGAGGGAAAAGATGGTAGAAGTTAGCCAAATACACTTTTTCGCCATATTAATAGGCATTTTTTATGGATGTGAATCTGGGTTCCTTTAGTTTATCATTTAGACCAACTCCTGTAGAGCTATCACATTCACTGGATCTTTGATCCCTTAAATTCACAGAGACAGAGCTAGGGTTTTAGTGAAAAATGACATTGCATCTCTCATACCATGTTGAAGAACTTTTGGTAATGTCAGATGTTGACCCAAAAAATGGAAGACATTAGGCTTTAGAGCCTTGAAAGAATCTATAACCCTGGAGGAGTCCATTTCCTTCCCTGACCATTTTTGGACTAAAGTCAGTCTATCCACAAGTATTTATTAAGTATTTAAATTAAAATATTTTAACACTTAAGAGACTGGCAGATAGAAAGAGGACTGAATATTAGGAAGGATGGAACTATTTCTGTGAAGCATCACTGTATCTCAAGAGGCAGTCTACTTAACAGATACTGACTCAGAGAACTGGGATCAAATTATTCTCATCCTTACTAGATTTGTGACCAAAGGTAAGTTGCTTCAAAGGCTCAGTCTGAGTAGTGAAATCACAGGAAATTTACCTATGGATAGAACATTTAGGCTAGAGGTCTGAGAGGTTGGAATGCTGGAGGTACTAGGACTCATGGAATGCCTTAAGGAAATACATCTGGTATCTTCCCCAGAACCAAATATAGAGACTCACATATACTAGGTACTTAGTAAAGCTATTAAACTGAAAGAACCAGAGGGTTGTTTCTCTAATTTGTATCAGCAGGATGATAATAATTAAATGGGACACAGAAAAGAAAGGAAAGGAGAAGGACCATTGAAAGTGTGAAGCTACAAAAGTATGAGATTTTGATGTTTGTTTTTTAATAGAATGTTAGCATGAAATCCCTGAGTAGAAACAACTTTTCATAATGAACACCCCATTTTTGATAACTGGATACTCTGAACTGAGTTATACCAAGGATGGAGATATAGAGAATTATCATTAGATCAGGTTGACCTAAGACTTTGCCTCATAGCATTGACATCTTGGAAAAAGATATACATATTTCCATCCTTTAGTAGTCTTCCATACCGTTATCCCTATAATTTGTTGTCTTCCAGCTGTACTCTGTCTTGGTCAGAATATATTGGAATAATGTGTTCAGGCTTGTCCACTTCATTTAAGAATGAATAGAGATAAACTGGCACAATTCTCTAAGATGATGTCTGAGATGGCCTGAGGACCATGCCATTCACAGGAGAGATTTTCCCTGGACTCAAAGAAGACAGAATTGCTACCTTCAAGAAACTGAATATCATGTGGAAGAGATGGTAAACTTGTATTGTAAAACCCAAAAATAGCAATGAGGGTAATTTGATGAAAGGAGTATTACAACTCAATGTAAAGAGAAACATCCTAATATTAGAAAGGCACAGAAGTGAAAATGTTGAATGAGGGTAGTTTCCATTCATTGGAGGGCATAGGGTGAATGAATGAATGAATGAATCATCACACTTTTTAATGTATTTATTGAGAGCTTACATATTTGAGGCACATGACACACTATGGGCTGTGGATAGAAACATAGACGAAAGATAATACCTGACCTCTGGAATTTATATCCCTAATAAGGACAGATGATATATACCAGGGAGTGGTGGTCAAGGAAGGGTGAAATTCAAAGGGATTTCATTTAATGGTGTTGATGCATCCTTTCCAGGTGATCCACAGAAAAAGAGTTTTAAGAACCATTTGGAAGCAGGTAGATATACTATAGAAGAGGGATTTTAAAGCTGAGATCTGTGAACTTGCTTTAAAAGTAAAATTTCAATAACCATTTCAATAAAAACTTGTTCGTTTTTTATTCTTATGTATTTTTTGATATTGTAAGAAAGGCTTCAAAGGCAAACTGCCAAAAGGAGAACTCTTGCTGTAGAGGATATTCCTCTTTAGGTTTGAGTTCAACCCAGTGACAGCTGAAGTTTCTTCCAAACTGGAAGAGTCTGTGGCCTTAGAGAACAAGAGATCTCATTCTGAATATTGTTTCTGTGAAGAGACTAATTGCTTTCATAGGAAAAATTATCTATCAATGCCCCAAAATGTGTTTGAATTATTCTTATACTTTAAAACAAATATTTTACCAAACATTAAATAAGTTCCTTCTATATGCAAAGTACTGTTCTAGGAGCTGGGGAGGGAGGAGATATGAAACAACAAAAACATTCATTCACACAAGTTAATTCTGAGAGAGAACAACTCCAGCATCAGCAACCAGCAAAAAGAACCCAGGCTGTAGCAGCTGTAGCCCTGGGCTCCCTAGGGACCTTTTACCTAGTTGAATCATATTCCAAACTAACATGTTTAGATGACAGAACAGTTCAAGTTTTCTGTTTTAGGTTTTAGCATTTAGTTCTATTTAAACTCAACTATCATATTGAACATTTCCTATTCTATAGACACTAATCTTGTTTTCTGTTATCAACAATCAAAAAATAAGCTTCAGAACTTTTATTCTCATTTATTTTTTCTGGAAGTGGTGGGGGGAAGACAAAAGCAATAGAGGTAATTCAGCCAGCTGGGAAAATAATACTGTCCTTGTAGTTTTTCATCACCAGGTCACTCTCCTGTCTGTGATACATGCTTTTCTCACTCTTACAGATAAGAGTTCATCCTCTTATGGAAATTTAAATTCTTAAAGCACTTTCTTTAGAATTAAAAAATAAAATAAAATTTTTGACTAAAAATGTATTTCTGTATTTTGTTTCACAACAGGAACTTTCTAAACAAATGTTAAAATAGTCCCCTTTGAAAGAGTATTCTGACACATTTATATTACAAGCTGCTAACTGAAAGGAACAATAATATTTAATTTTGATTTTATGGTACTAACATTAATTGGGGGGATTTGACCAGTTTTGGTGCCTCGCTTGCCTTGACAAAAGCAACAACAATGATAAATCCCACAATGGTGGTCTTTATATGAATTATTTAAAACTTATGGGACTTAAGTTGATTATTTCTGTTTTTGTGAAAAAATCTTATTCTCACCCTCAGTCTGAAGACTGAGGAATTTGACTCCCAGGTGGCACAGTACTAGATTATTGAACTTAGGTCAGAAAAACGAGGTTGAATTCTATCTTAGACTGTTTGCAGCTCTTAACCCCTTCTCAGTCTTAGTTTTTTTCATTTATAAAATGGAAATAATAATAGCCCTTACCTCATGGGATTTTTTGTGAGCAAATGAGATAGCATATGTAAAGTGTTTTGCAATGTACTTAATGAAGACTGTTTATTATTCATTATTATTATTATTATTATTATTATTATTATTATTATTATTATTATTATTGCAATTTAGCCAACATTTATTATGTGCCTATTAAATGAAAAGGAAGATGGTAGGTAGAAGTGGGAGATGGTGGGATAAGGTATGGGGAAGAAGGAAATATAATGTTTAAGTGAGACAAGGTCTTGATCCCAAGGAACTCCCATTCAGTGGGAGTATAGGCAAACACATGCATATCCTAAAATTAAGAAAAAATGAGGATAAACCCATTGGAAAGGCAAAAATAATAATTATCTTGGTATGGAACTTTAAAGTTTGCAGGATACTTAACCATAATTGCAAAAATCTTCAAATTAGGTGTCATAGCTACTAATAACCCCACTTCATACATGACAGTAAGAAAAGTTAAGAGATTTACAAGTGTCACACAGCCAGGAAGTGCTCTCTGAAGGAAGAATTCTCACTCAGTGCTTTTCAAGTTCAAGTCTAATGCAACTTGTACAAACCAGGGATTCTTGACTCTTAAGGGTCTAGAGATAAATTTCAGGTGCTTCATTAAATGTGAGAAAAAAATCTTCATGACAATATAATTCATTTCCTTTGTTATTCAATTATTTATTTTAAAAATTTAAAGATATTCTGGGAAAAGTCCATGACACCACAAAAAATTAAGAATTCCTGTACTAATATCCTACCTTTTTACAAAGTTTCCTTTTCCAAGAAAGGAAATTCCATTCTTAATGGAGAAGGAGATGATGATCAATGCAATACTGATTCTCAGAAGTCCCTGAAGAGGATGGCATTTCAGTTGATCCTTGAAAACTGGGTGACCTTCAATAAGGGAGGGTAGGAGGTATGTCATTCTAGAAGCAGGGAAATGTATGGACAAAGGTGTAGAGACCAGAAGGTGCAACACTTATTGGAACAAGCTTCTAATTAATCAATGAGTGGTCATCTAGACACTTTGCAATGAGAAGGATCCCAATTCCTTCCAAATAAGTTTATTATACTTTTATAGAATTCTAATAGTTGAGCAGCCTCTTTACAATTTTTATAAAGTGCACCTAGTTTATCTTTTGGATCCTAGATAAACAAATTTAATTTATTATCCACATGATAGTCTTTAAATATTTGAAGATACCTACCATCCCCTCCTTCTCCGATCTTCTTTTATCTGAGCTAAACATTTCCAATTCCTTCACCTTTCTGATTGCCCAATTCTGGTTTTCTCATTTATTAATGCACTTATCAGAACTAAATATAATAGCCTAGAAGAGGTGCTACCAGAGTATCACCTTACTCCTGGACATCATTCTATTCGTAATTAAGACTTAAATTGCATTCTTTTACTTGGCCACCAAATCACTCATCTTAAGCTTTACTCCACAAAAACCTCAGATTTGTTTATTCGAATCTTTTCCATCTTATACTTCAGAGACTGATTTTCTCTACAGTCTTTGAGTTGGTTATTAAGCACTCACTGTATATAAAACATTGTGGCTGATGCTGGAGAAGATATCATTATAGATATTATCCTTTCCCACAAAAAAAAATATACTCTAGGAATATACTCATCACCAATATTTCGAAGTTAATTGCATTGGTATCAGATGTTGGTATTTTAAGGGATTCCAATTCAAAATGTGTCAGTGGTGTGACACTGCTATCTCTGGCAAAAATAATTAAAGCTCTTCTAGGTTGTGCTGAAGGACCAATATCCAGAATAAGAGAAGTGACACACCTCTCTACTGTGTCCTAGCATGGCCACATTTGGAGAATTATATTCAATTTTGGTCATCATATTTTCAAAGGGCTATTGAAAAGTCAGAAAGTATTCAGTGGATGATGTCGCTGTGTATCTAGAGGACCTTGAGACATGGCAGAAAGGAAATAAATATTTATTAAGCACTTTCTATGTGCAAGCACTATGCTATGTGCTTCACAAAGATTACCTCATTTGAGCTGAACAACCCTAGATGGGTACTGTTATTATCCTCATTTTACAGATGGAGACAAAAGGAGTCAGAGGCAAGATGACTACCCAGTCACACAACTAATAAGTGCCTGAAGTTACATTTGCAGTAAAGTCTTCCGTATTCCCGAAAGACTCCTCTTCATGAGTTCAAATCCAACCTCAGACTCTTACTAGCTCTATGACCCTGGGCAAGTCACTTAATCTGTCGGTCTCAATTTCTCATCTATAAAATGATCTCTAGGAGGAAATGGCAAATCTTTACCTAGGAAACCCAATTGGAATCACAAAAAAATCTGACGAGGCTGAAAGGAACAAATTTCCTGGCCCCAGATTCAGGGTTTTTATTTTGTTAACAGCAATGGGATAAATAAACCTAACATAACTATGACTTAATATTTACTTATTAAGATCCTAAAGTCCAGATTCTAGGGGTCAAGGAACCTCAAAATTATCTTGGGACTCCAGTAGAGACCCTCTGATGGAGTACTCCATGGTACTTCAGCCCCACTCTGATCTAATTACAAGAAATAAGTTAAGGTTTAAAAGAAAAGATGTTGGGGTGGCTGGGTTTCCCAGTGGATAGAGCACCAGCCCTGGAGTCAGGAGTACCTGAGTTCAAATCTGGCCTCAGACATTTAATAATTACCTAGATGTGTGGCCTTGGGCAAGCCACTTAACCCCATTGCCTAGCAAAAACCTAAAAAAAAAAGAAAAAAGAAAAGGTGTTTCCTAAATAAAAGGTAAACATTAATCAAACACATACAGAGAATAAGGTATACAGAGCTATGAACTGGAGTCATGGTGTAAAGTGAAGGTTTTTTTCCCCCATTATCATCTTTCTCTTTATCTTCCCCTCTCTTTTAAAGCCAATAGAAGAGAGATTACTTCATAAATGATCCTCTTTTTCTGATCTTCTCTGCTTAGGGAACTGATCCTGTTTGCTGGAGTTTATCAAGTGAAGAATAACAAAAAATAATAATCAAATAAAAATAAATCCCACAGAGAGGTCCTTCTTTCTCCCCCTGTTTCCTACTAGGAAGCCCAGGAGTTCCAAGAGTAACACTCAGTCTTGGGTCTCTTAAGCATCCTTATCTTCATTTCTGAAGGGAGAATTTAGTCCACCTGATTCCTCCCCTTACTTCAATCTACAGGCATCTAGAACCCATTCAGGAAAAAAGCTACAATTTTTTGCAAGTACTTTTCCCCCCTCCTACTACAGCTCCCCCCTCCCTTAATTCCAAACAAATAGTACTCTTCCAATTCAATGAATTAGAAAGCTTTTACAGGTGTTTAAACCTGTAAAGTACAACTGTACTGGGAAAGATGGAGACAGAAATTTGACCCCCTAGAGGCTCCTACCTTTGAGTGCTTCATTCTAGTCCCTGAAACAAGTAACAACCCAGACAAAGCAGCTTATAATCAATCAATCAGTGGCATCACGTGTTTTGTCTTGTTTTGTCCCTTCAGGGCTTAGCAAAGTGCTAGATCCACACCAGTTGACTGATGGAATGTCTCTGCTTCTAGCCAAGAAAAGTCCTTAGGACAGGACTCTCTTGAAGGAGAAGAGGGAAAGTATTCCGTTGCGAATGGGTTTGGTCTTGACGCTATAGATGATGGGATTTAGCACAGGGGGCACGAAGAGGTAGGCACTGGACATGAGAGTGTGGGCAATAGGTGAGGCATGCTTGGCAGCCCTGTGCATCACAGACACTCCTATCATAGGGACATAGTATAGGAGAACAGCACAGATATGGGAGGCACAGGTATTGAGAGCTTTCAGTCTCCCTTCCTTCGAGGCAATCCCCAGTACAGTGCGAAGGATTAAGGCATAAGAGAACACTATGAGCAATGAGTCTAGCCCAAAGGAAGCCAGGACGATAGACAAGCCCAGGATGCTGTTGATGGTAGTATCGGCACAGGGTAGCTGGATCAGGTCTGAGTGAAGGCAGTAGGAATGGGAGAGGACATTGGCATGGCAGAAGGGCAGGTGCTGCAGTAGAAATGGCAGTGGGGCCATGAATGCCACACTCTTCAATGTGATGCCCAAACCCATGCTGACAATGCGGGGAAGGGTCAGAATGGTTGTATAACGCAGAGGGTTGTAGATGGCCACATAGCGATCATAACTCATAGCTAGTAGGACACCAGATTCCATGCAAGAGAAAGTGTGGATAAAGAACATCTGAGCCAGGCAACCTCCCAAGCTTATCTCATGGGCATCAAACCAGAGGATGCCCATTACAGTAGGCAATGTGGAGACAGAAACACCTACTTCAGTGATGGCCAGCATGGACAGGAATAGGTACATGGGCTCATGTAAAGAGGAGTCCACTGGCACTGCTGCCAGGATCAGGGTGTTGCCAACGATTGCTACCATGTACATGGCAAAGAAGGGAATGGAGAGCCAGCCATGTTGTGCTTCTAGGCCCGGGATTCCCGTCAGGAAAAAGGGTGAAGGAGAGAAGCTGACATTAGCCAGGACTCCCATGTTTCTGCCTGTCACTGGAAAAAACACCCCAAGCTTAGCTTCCAATAAGGACTATGGTCAATTTAGTCACATACCACTCCATACTACATAATCCCATAGAGGAAGGAATCCTGGAATCCTGAAGACATAAGTTCAAATTCTGCCTCTGAATCTAAGTGTCACCATGGGTACATTATTTAACCTTACTAAATTTCAGTTTCTTAATTTGTAAAATGAGGGTAATAGCTTTTATACTACATGAATCATAGTTATGAGATTGAAATGAAATAATATGCAGAAATCACCTTGCAAACTTTAAACTGAAATGAAATAGCATGCATAAGTCACTTTGGAAACATTAAAGCACAATAAATGTCAGTAGCTATGATATGATCTTTTATCATTAACATCAGCGTTATCATTATTATTTGTTGTTGTTGTTATTCCCATTGACTTGGGGGAATTTTATATATTTGCTTTTGTCCTAGGCTTTGGATTTCATCAGGATAATCAGCCCATAACATTTATGTAACACTACTATGTTCTAAACACTATACTAAGCACTAGGGATAACAAAGAAAGGCAAAAAAGAAAGTTCCTGCTTTCAACAATCCTTCTATTAATGCAGATTCACAACTATCCTGAAACTTTTCTTTCTTAGAGAGTTGCCTGGGAGCACTTTGAGGTCAAATCACTTGCCCAAGGTCATACAGGCACTTGGTGTCAGAGATGTAATCAGGTCTTCCAGACTCCAGGACTGGCCCTCTGTTCATCAAACCATGATGCCTCTCCCCTTGGGAGAACTCTCATTGTTCCTGAATCACACAACCATAAAATATTGAGGCTGGAAATAATCATTCAACCCAAAATATGGATTGTCAAAGCTAGAGGGTACTTAACATAGAACATGGAATATTAAGAGTTGAAAAGAATCTTAGAAATAATTATAACTAACTCCTTATAAATATAGAACATGAAACAAGTAATTAATCCAAGGTTAATACCAGACATGTCAGGGTTAGAATCATATGTAGAATTGAGGTTTATTGTCTCCAAGTTTTATTATACCAGACTTTTTTCTTACTTATTTCCTTACCTTATTCCCAGGCTTTGGGGGGGAAAAAAAAACCCCAGTCTGGTCAAGATCTAAGCACTTTGTTTCAATTATGTTAACATCTGAGAAGACCAAAAAAAACCCATTGTTACTTAATGAGCTTGACACATCCAAGAGACAGGGCATTGAATTTAGGGGTATCATGAAGTGGAGGTTGTTCTGACTCACCCAGAAGACAGTTGCAGATACAATTAGAACAGGATGTGAGCCTTCTGCTTAGAAATTTATGTTTTATATAATTCCATATATACTCCAACACACATAGCACACATACATATACACATTCAAATGCACAAACACACATACACTCACACAACACACACAAAGGCACATGCTTTGAATAACACCATCTCTGGTTCTCTCTCCATTCATTGTCCCTTCCATTCACTTATCCCTATGGGATGCTGATACAATTCAGCACCTGTCTCACTAGCTTAGCTAGGAGACTTTCAGTAACTGAAATACCTAAGTTCAAGGTAGAGAAGAATCATTGTTTAAAGAGAATCTGCTTTTCTAGGAAAAAGTAGAATAAGTTTGTTAAGGAAAGTCTCAGAAGTAAATTAAACTAAGAAAAAGAGCTCCAAAATTAAACACACTAGGGCCAGCTAGGTGCAGTAGATAAAGCACTGTCCCTGAAGTCAGAAGGACCTGAGTTCAAATGTAAACTCAGACACTTAAAAAAAAATTACCTAGCTGTGTGACCATAGGCAAGGCACTTAACCCCACTGCCTTGCAAAAAATAAAAAATAACAAAACAAAAATAAACATACTAACTTTAGAGATGTGTTATATTGTACTAAACATAGTCCTGTGCTGTATTTAAATTCCAAAGTCCTAGATTCAAATTCTGCCTTTGTGATTTACAAAGTGATGGTTAGACAAAGTAATTAACTTTTATGGATCTGTTTTGTTTTCTTATATATGTAAATTATGTTATAATTGAGATGTTTCCTCTTTCCCAATAACTCATAAACTTGTCAGTGACCACAACAAGCTCCTCAGTTAACCCCTGACTAGCACACATTCTCTCCCGTCCATTGATCTCTTGAATGTGTGTGTTTGTATGAGTAAAATCAGACAGAGTGGGAGCTAAAGAGTTATGACTAGATCAGACTGGATGCTATCAATGGCTCCTTTGGCTCACATTTTCAAAACTCTAGAACCCTCTTCTCCTGAAATCCCAGCACAGAGATTTTTCCATTACTCGAAAGTTGCCTCCTTCTTTGACACCATGGCCCTTGTTGAATCTAAAAATAAATAAATAAATAAATAAATAAATAAATGCTAAGCTTTCATCCTGGAAAGTCTAGGAGATGCCTATTAATTCACATCCTTCAAATAAATGACATTTATATGGTCAATTTCTAACAGACGAACGTACAGTAACTTTCTCCAATTCACATATGCTTACATAGGGACATGCAAGCAATATGCATAAATAAATAAATAAACCTTTTGGACACACACAAACATATAAATAAGTACACGGTTTTACAACACATTGTCACTCCTACTTTGATGGTGACAGATATACAGGGACTCACCCCCTTTAGAAGAACGGATTGATAGATAGAAAAATTATGGGTTAGGTCTTAAAGTGGCTGCCTGCTGAGGAAGCCTTGACTGAGAAACTGGGGGCAACAAATTGATAAAGTATTCTGAAAGACCTCCCCCAGGATAGGTCTCTATGACCATAGGCCCCTGTGTCTCTGAAGAACTGCTTAACTCTGCAAGTAGTGATGTGAATCTCAGTCCCCTTGGGGAAAGAGGATCAGAGATGATAATCCCAAAGATACCCATAGCAGTATCTACACATTCATACCACATATACAAATAATATCCTTAAAAGTATATACCCTGTGAACTAATGCAAGCTTTCTGGAGATCAATTTGGAATTGTACCCAAAAAACAAAAAAACAATGCATATACCCTTTAATCCAGTAATACTACTACTGGATCTATGTCCTGAACAGATCATAAAAAGGGGTAAAAATCCCACATGTACAAAACTATTCATAGCAGCTCTTTTTGTAATGGCAAAGAATTGGAAATCGAAGGAATTACTGAACAAATTGTAGTATATGTATTGATGGAACATTAATGTTCTATTGGAAATCAGGATGGATGGGATTTCAGAGAGGCCTGGAAAAACTTGCATGAAGTAATGTTGAGCAAAATGAGCAGAACTAGAAGAATATTTTATATATACTAACAACAACATGGGATGATGATCAACCTTTATGGACTTGATCATTTCATCATTTCTACAGTACAATAATTAAAGACAATTTTAAAAGACTCATGATGGAAAATACCATCCAATTCCATAAAAGGAATTGTGTAGTTTAAATGAAGACCAAATCTTAATATCTTCAATTTTTATAGTTGCCGTATGTATTATGTCATTTGTTTTTCTCTCTAATGTTTGTTTTCTTCCATTTGGATCTGATTCTTCTCTCACAACATGATCAATATGGATCTCTCTTTAGTATGGTTATAAATGTAAAGTCCATATCAGATTGCTTTCTTTCAGGAGGAGAGGGGTGGGCAGGAAGGGAGGGGGGGGGAATGTAAAACTCAAAACCTTGCAAAAAAAAGATTGGTAAAAACTACTATTGCATGTAGTTAGAAAAATAAATAAATAATTTTTTAAAATAAAAAGGGATATACTCATACATCATGTGCAGGAATGCATTTCTCTACCACTAACCCCCATCATCAGTTTCCCAAACTTGGGATCAGTTAGAACTCGTTCTCAGGGAAGAGTATGGAGAAAGAAAACAATATGGGTAAAGTAACATCTCTTTTGCATAAGTGTCAGTTCTATGGACCCAAGCCTAGGAAGCTTACAAATGGGAAAAGGACATTATTGCCACCACTACCTGCGGGGACTTACATTCTTCCTCCATTTTCCCCCTCAGGTTCTCCCTAAATGTCCCTCTTTTTCTACTTACCCTCCAGAGAAACCAGCTCTCTTCCCCTTCATTCCATTTAGCAATTGCTATTCTAGGTAATGCAATAGATAGAGCATCAGCCCTGGAGACCTAAAGATTGGAGTTCAAATTTGCTCTCAGACACTTGACACATACTAGCTGTAGGATCTTGGGAAAGTCACTTAAGCCTGACTGCCTCACATCCAGGACCATCTCCTGTTGTCTTGATCCATATCTGACCACTGGACCCAGATGCTTTAGAGGAGAAATTGAGGCATAGGAACCCCCCCCCTCACTCATATCCAATTCACTTGCTTGTTAAGTCATCACCTCCCTGAACTCATGGTCTTTTTTGAAACTGAAGGACAACCATTATCATTCTTTTTCTGATAATAGCACTCATGAGGATTCTCTGTGCATTAGAGGTAGAAGTACCTCTCAATTTTCCATTTTCCCTTTTCCATTAACTTGGAAATGACAATGATAAGATGTTATCTCACTCAAGCTTCATATCTTTGAATTGGGTTGTATTGAGGGGGTAGGGCAAGGAGGAGAGGTATGGGTGGGAGATAAGGAAAGCTCTTGCTACCTCTTCACTAATTATTGAGGTGGGAGAGGAGGCTGAGTAGTCACAGTTAAAAGCAAGGATACAAGGCAGTAATTTGAAAAATAGGAGAGGTAAGTGCAATTATGAAGGCTGGGAGAAAATTAGATTGAGTAAAGGGAGCGTACATAGGCCTCCAGGTAGCAGGGAATATGGAATAGTTAAAATCTCTAGTACCCTACATAATTTGATCCAAGTTGGATGGACTGAAGGGGTTAGCAAAAAAAAAAAAAAAGCACTTCTTTAAATGATCAGGGATATAATTCCACAGAAGAGTTTCCAACCAAAGAAAAGTTCAGTAGCATGACTATGGTTGACTGCTCCTGTTGCAGTTCTAGAGACTTTGATTAGTGTAAAAGCAGTCTAACTTATAATCAATCCTTCCTTTGTCTTGTCAATAGAGGCATCTCTAAAGACACAATTTAGTGGGGTAGTATAGACAGGGTTGGGACAAGGAGGTGTAATAGAATCATTCCCTAGAGAGTATTTCAACAACACCCCTCATTTTGTCCTTCCATCTACTTTCACTAGGTTTTTATTCAAGCTGTCACTAGTGTTTGGGATAGATTATATTTATTTATCTCTTCCTTCAGCTAGGTGACTCAGCAGATAGATTAACTAGAGACCCAGAAAGACTCAACTTCCTCAGACACACCCTAGTTAATCATTTTAAATACTATTTGTATCATTTCCTTACCAGTAAAATGAGCTAGAGAAGGAAATGGCAAACCAACCTAGTGTCTTTGCCAAGAATATTCCAAATGGGGCCACAAAAAAGTCTGAAGTGACTGAAAAATGACTAAACGAGTCAGAGGAAGAAGTTTTGTTTATTTTTTGTTTTGTTTTTATTTTATTTTGTCTTAAGAACAGGAAGCTTGATCATATTTATAGACAATGAAGAAAGGATTGAATAAAGCTAGATTGAAGATGAAATACAAGGGAAGAAAACTTACATAGTAATCATGGATTAAGGTGAAGAACCCAGAATTTTAGTTCAAATCCTAGTTCTCGTTCTTCTCATTTGAGTGACATTAGTAAACTTATTTCATCTCCTTGGTTTTAGTTTTCTCATCTATAGAATGAGAATGAAGAGTGCTTTTCTCCTGGACTTCATCATTGTCTCCAGAAACATATCAACCTTGAAACTGATTTTCTCAGAACTCTCTATCCCTGAAACTCCTCTGATTGAAGAATGTGGAGGGCTGACACAAAGGACATCCTCTACCATTAATGGAGGGCACTGAGGGTGTCACCTCATCATTTCCCACCATTATCTCTCCCTTCCCCATTTCTCAGCTAAGTTAAATTAAAAAAAAAAAAACTTTCAATGTTAGATTGCAAGCTTCTTGAGGGTAGGGACTGCTTTGTCTTTCTTTTTTTCTCTTTGTCCCAACAGTTCCTGTTACATAATAGACTTCACTTACTGATTGACTGACTGGCTGAATGACTTAGAAGATTGAACAAAACAATTTCTAAGGTCTCTCCCAGTTTAAAATCCTATGAATCACTGAAGATTTGTCAGTGAATAAGGTTGCAGGGACTTATGAGGGAATGTGATCAAAGTTACAAATGTGAGGACTATTTTTTAAAAAGAGATGGAATGCCTCATCCTCCAAGAAAGGAACAAGGGAAGAAACATAGATTTTAGCATAAAGAGAAAAGGAGATAACTGATGACATCAATCTTCTTAATAAAACAGAAGGCAAAAGTCATCTGTTGAGAGAGAGAGAGAGAGAGAGAGAGAGAGAGAGAGAGAGGAGTTATGGAGTTATAGTGGAATTAGGGGCTTGAATGGAGAATAAATTTGGCATACTTAATGTGAACAATCATAGAGTCAATCAGAAACAAATAAAATTGTCAAACAATAATGATAGCCCAGTTGAAGTTGAAAACAAGCCTTTAAAATATTTTTCTCTTCTTTTTGTTATTTTCAATATTCATTTTCCCTTTCTATTGTCCTCAGTTTCCCCATCAAAGCATTTAGTTGGCACAATGAATAGAGTGCTGTAGGACTTGGGGGCAAGAAGATCTAAGCACTTCAGGATTGGGGACTGGATTTGAGATTTCATTTGAATAGGGAATTCTCTTGACCAAGGCAATTTGCCACTTTTTTCTGCAATGCATGTTCTTAGGGAGTTTCTCAGAGCACTAAGATGTTAAGTGATTTGC
Source organism: Macrotis lagotis (assembly GCF_037893015.1). Taxonomy (NCBI): domain Eukaryota; kingdom Metazoa; phylum Chordata; class Mammalia; order Peramelemorphia; family Peramelidae; genus Macrotis; species Macrotis lagotis. The sequence goes on along the minus strand of NC_133658.1, from coordinate 841,823,004 downwards.
CACAGGTCTCACACAAGCCCAGAGGAGGTACTTCAGCCCACCTCCCCAACTTCAAAATTGGCTCTCTATTCATTCTTTCTCAAGATTTCTAGACCTTTTAAAATTTTCAAAGTGCTTCCCAAATATTTTTATATTTGTTTCTCACAATAAAATCCTATCGAGTATCTAATATTAACCACACTTTATAATAAAGAACCTGAGACCCAAACACATTAAATGAATAACCTTTGGTCATGCAATTAGTAAAAGTCAAAATGATTTGACCACAGGTTTCTCATGACTTCTAACTCATTAATCTTTTCCACTATACCGTGATGCCTTTCAAAATTCCTAATTTATGGTAAAAATAATTAGCACTCACACTTAGAATTACTATCCCTAGTTCTCAAATGAGGAAACTTGAAGCTCAAAGGGGTTTGGGGGTTTGTCAATGATTCTCTCAGGTAATAAGCAAAAAAGTTAGGATTTGAACCAAAGTCCCTGACTTTATGGCCATTCTCTCTTCAATATATCTTGCTGCTTTTAAAATATCAATAACTAGATGAATTGCTTCAATTAGGGAATGTTTTTGTCATACAGGGAGTTTTGTCAGTTCTTTACTTCTCCCAAAGAATTATAATATTTCTCAAGGTCTTTTAAATCTGGGACAGAGACCTCAAAGAATGGAGACAGTCAAGGTCCCCTTTCTTAATATTTTCTTCACAGGTCAGGGATATGTTCCTTAAAGAAAGTCTGAAATTTAAAAATACTTTGAAGGACCAAGTAGGATCAAATGAATAATGAATTTACACATATAAGGGGTAGCATGATAGAAGTTTTTATTTCAAAATAAAATCATAATATCCTATAATTATTTGTATTTAATGTACAATTACATAGATTAGAGAAATTATAGTGAATTATAAACAATTATTTAAAAATTCCTTATCATAATTGATCTTGTTCTCTTGGGTTAATTGTGGTCCTACCAGTGTTGATTTCTAAAGTCTCTGTCTAGACATGTCTAGACTTTCTATGAACTCTAACCAGGAAAAGAGATTTACCTTGAGGTTCCCCCACTGGGTGAGTTAGAAAGGCCTTCCAGCTCCAAGAGAGCCTGTTACTGGTCTTTAGATTCTGAAAGACAGTAGACTACATACATTGCTTTTACTTCCTCTACTTTTCATTCACTCAATTCTCAATCCTTTGCGGTCTGGTTTCTAACTTCTTCAAATGACTAAAACTGTTCTTCAAAATTACTAATCAATTCCTCATTGCTAAATCTGATGATCTTTAAATTTAAAAAGAAATTTTCTCTATGTCATCTCCTGGATAGTCTATCCTGTTTTAGTGACACAACTTTCTTGATTTTCTTCTCACCTTTCAGATTACTTCCTAGTTTTGTTGTGGCATCATAATCTTTATAGTAACTCAATCTTTCAAGTCACCTTGGTTTGGTAAACAAGATATAATCTTCAATTCCTCACTCTCAGATACCCTACATAACTATCCAGATGACAAATCTTGTCTTCATTGCATCTTTTTGCAATCATCTTCCTACCAATTACATGGATGCTACTCCAATTCAAATCTTAATCATCTCTTGCCTGGACATTGTAATAGCCTCTTAATCACTTCAAGTCTCACCTGATTCCAATCTATCACAAGAGCTGCAAAAGTGGCCTTTTCTAATGTACATGTTATCTCCCCTTACAAGATTATAAGCTCCATGAGAACATTTAAAGTTTTGGTTTTATCTTTGTAAACCCAATACTTCACATTTTACCTGATGGGGAAACTGCATAAATATTTACTGATTGAAAAACAATCCACTTTCTGCCTCATCCTTTACAGGATTTAATTTTTTAAAGTGTGTATCATTGTTTCTCCTCCCTTCAACTGGAGAAGTTCAATTTGTAAAATCCGTTCTCATGTGCTTCCTCCTCTCCACTCATATTGGTCTTCTCTAGAATTCCACTAGACCTAAGATTTCTCTCTGTGATTGAATAGTACAGAGATCATACCTGTACACATTTTTCTTATTTCATTTTCACATGCCAAGGATAAGTCTTAACAATATACTCCCAACAACAATTTAGACCATTCATAACTTATTAGAGATTCAACTAAAATAGAGTACCTAGTCCAATATTGCCATATCTTGGAAGAACAAATTCAAAATTTCCCCATTTGAGAAATGAAATAATTAGATGTGGGTCCTTAAATTTTCTTCTAGATATAAAATAATTCTTTAAGTTCTTTGACCCTCCTTTTCCTTCTAGAAATAATGTAACCAATCTCCCCTTGACATAGTATCTAGGGTTGTGGAAAATGAATCTATATCTTCCCTATCTATTCATATCTCAATTTCATAAAAGTTGGGTTTAAGATTTTTGGAAGATTTTGAGAAATCCCCGGCGTATCTCCTTGGTCTTGACACTATAGATGATGGGATTGAGCATGGGTGGCACAAAGAGGTAGACATTTGACATCATGACATGGACTACAGGTGGGGCCTTTTTCCAGAAGCGGTGAATCATAGAGACAGCAATGATGGGCACATAAAAGGCAAGAACTGCACAGATGTGGGAAATGCATGTGTTGAGTGCTTTAAATCTCTGTTCCTGGGAGGCAATGGCTAATACAGCCTTTAGGATGAGGGCATAAGATAAGAGGATGAAGGTTGAGTCAACACCATAGGTAAAGATAACCACAAAAAGCCCATAGATGTTGTTGACATGGATGTCTCCACATGCAACCTTCATTAGGTCAGGATGGAGGCAGTAAGAATGGTGCAGGACATTGCCTTTGCAGAAAGGTAACCGTTTCACTAGGAAGGGGAAAGGGAAAAGTGTGACAAAGCTCTTTGCAAGGATGGTCAGACCCATGACCATGATACGGGTGTTAGTGAGGATAGTGGCATAACGTAGAGGGTTACAGATGGCCACAAAGCGGTCAAAGCTCATAGCCAGCAGGATACCAGATTCCATGAAAGAGAAAGTATGAATGAAGAACATCTGAGCCAGACAGGCATCGAAGCCAACCTCACGGTAGTTAAAGCAAAAAGTACCCAGCATGGTGGGCAATGTAGACAGGGAGACACCTAGGTCATTGAGGGAGAGCATGGACAAGAAGTAGTACATTGGCTGGTGCAGGGCAGTTTCTCTTATCACAAGGCCCAGGATGGCAAGGTTGCCCCCAATGGAAATGAAGTAGAGCAAGCAGAAGATGAGAGCTACCCATCCTTCTCCTGTCTCCAGGCCTGGGATGCCTGTTAGCTGCAACTTGGCTGGTTGGAAATGTGAGTCATTGAAACTCCACATAATAGGAAGAAGATATAGACCTCTTGGAATAGGGTGTCGTTTGGAGTTTTGTCCCAGCCTCACTGTCTTCCAATCCCTGTCTCCAGATACAAAAGGAGCACAGAATAGGCTGCAAAGTGACACAATACATAAAACACTGGTGGGGCCTAGAATCAGAAAGATCTGAGTTGAAATTCAGTCTCAGGCACTTAGAAGTTCTGTATCTCTGGGCAAATCATTTAATTTCTATATCAGTTTCCTCATCTATAAAATGTGGATAATAATGACACCTATATTCCAGGATTATTATAGGGATAAAATGAGATATTTGAGATGTACATTATAAACCTTAAAACACTATAGGCATAGCTCATAAAATTTATAGGTTTTGGTTCTCCAATAAAGCAAATAAAATGAGTCATATAAATTTTTTAAATTGTCCAGTGCATACAAGTGCTTATACCATAAGTGTGCAATAGTATTAAGTCTAAAAAAGCACACATATTAATTAAAAAATACTTTGTTGTTTAAAAAATGCTAAACATCATCTAAACCTTTAGCAAATTGTAATCTTTTATGCTGGTAGAGGGCTTTGCCTAGATAGTGAAGCCTGCTGCTGATTGATTAGGGTGGTGGTTGCTGAAGACTGGGGTGGGTGGCAATTTCTTAAAATAAGATTTCAGGGACAGCTAGGTGGTGCAGTGGTCCTGGAGTCAGGAGGACTTGAATTCAAATCAGGCCTCAGACACATAATAATTACCTAGCTGTGTGACTTTGGGCAAGTCACTTAACCCCACTGCCTTGCAAAAGCCTAAGAATAAAATAAAATAAAATAAAATAAAAAAGACAATGAAGTTTGCCATGTGGATTTACTCTTCCTTTTACTTGAACAATTAAAAGCCATTATATGGTTATTAATTGACTTAATTTCAATATTGCTGTGTCTCAGGAAACAGAGAGTTCTAAAGAAAGTGAGAAAACTGGGGAATGATCAGCTGTGGAACAGTGAGGATGCACAATATATATTGATTGAGTTTAGATGGATGTAATTTATGGCACCCCAAAGTATTATAATAATAATACCAAACATCACTGATTACACATTATGCAATAACAGATATAATAATAACAAAAAATTCAGAATATTGTAAGAATTACCAAAATGTGAAAAAGAAACATGATTTGAGCATATGTGTTGGAAAAACGGTACCAATAGACTTGCTTGAAGCAAAATAGATACAAACCTTCAACTTGTAAAAAAAAATGTGCAATATCTGGGAAGTACAATAAAGTGAAACATAATTAAACAAAGTATGCCTGTAAATGAAGGGCAGCTTAGGTATCACAATGGCTAGAGCACTGTGTTTGGAATCAGGTAGATGCATCTTTACAAGTTCAAAATTGGCCTCAAAATTGGCCAAGCTAAGTGACCCTGGGAAAGTCACTTAGTCTATTTCCCTCAGTTCCTCATCTATAAAATGAGTTAGAGAATGAAACAGCAAATCATTCCAATATATTTGCCAAGAAAATCCCCAAATGGTATCACAGAGTATTAGACATGACTAAAATGATTGAATAAGACAATAACAAGATGCCTGTATATAAATCCGGGCTATTACTATTAACTTTCTGTCTATTTATTTGTTTGTTTATTTATTCATTGGAGCACATGGAACCAGAAGGGGAGCAGAAATGACAGAAATCTCAAGCCTTACATTAATGTAATTGTTGTATCTCCTCCCTTAACCTGTACTTGGAATGTCTGTGGGAAGACGCCTGTCATGATCAAGGGTATACTGTTTTCTTCCAATTAAAAGACTACCATAGTATTCTCTGGATGCTCTCTTTGGAATTCTAGAGAAAAGGGAGAAGGGGAGAGTTCAAAGATACATTTCAATGTAAGAACTGTCAAAGAATAGACTAGGACTAGTTTTGATCAGTTTCTGTTATATTTCAGAACTTAATTAAGTCAGTCCTTAGATTTTTTCATTTTTTTCGAAGTTAAAAATCAACCAATCCTCTCACTATCAAAGGATCAGTTAAAAATTCATGATCTTTACCTGAATCGGATACAATAATCTTTTTACTTTTTCTCATATATATTCTCTTATTATATCTTCTGTAATGGGTGTGCCAAATCTTTTCCCCAAATCCTGGCCTTGTCTAAAATATGATTCTGTTTTTCATTGAGAAAACTTTTCATCATCTAATCAAAATTCTTTTAGCTAATCTGAGTTTTTATGTTTTTTTTCTCAAGCTCTTTTACTTCCCCCCATCTTAGAGACTGTTCTTACCAAGACCTTTAATATCTGCCTGGAATCCATCATCCCTTCTATTTCTGTCATATATCTTCAAATTATACCTTTCCACTGGTTTGATCTCATTGCCTAAAAATTTTTCAGAATGACTCTCAAATCATTGTCTCTCTTATCCTGATCTATTTCCTGAACTCCAGGTCTACACCCAGTTCCTGATGAGCAGATCCAGTTGCCATTCCATAATCACCTCAATTATTTGAATAATAGTTAAAATTTGGGCAGAAAATTTACAATAGGCATTGAAGCTTTTACAATCAGCATAAAGGCTTTAGCAAACTGCAAACAAAGAGGAACATGCAAGAGGGAAGGTAGACTGGGATGAGAAATAGCTTCCTGGAGGAAGGAATATTTTAATTCCTTTAGGAATGGGTTAAAGTCCAGTAGGAGATAGGCAGATATTCCAAGACCCACACTGATTACTTGCTTAAACAAGAAAAAAAAAAAGCATGGCTGGAGACAGACTTGGGAATGAAGACTTATCTAGTTTAGCTAGAGTATAGAATCTGCAATTAAAAATAATAGGCAAAGAAAATGGATTCATGGGGTAGCACTAGGTTATAGAAGACTTTGAATGTCACTCAAAGTAATTTGATCATTACTTTGTATATAGCAGGAAACAATTGAAAATTTGCTATCAGAGGAGTACCAGAACTAAATCTCTGCTTAAGGATATTTTTTGGAACTATTCATAGGATAGGGATAGATAATGGGGTCATGAAAACTGCAAAGAAGCTACTGCATTGTCTAGAAATTTGATAAAAAGGGCTTATAAATATATTACAATGGTACAAATATTAAGAAGCTCATTTTATAGATGAAGAAACCAAGTTTTAGTAAATTTGAAACAACCAAATTTACATGAGTAATAATAGATGGTGAAGTTAGAACTTAAACTTAGGTGATATGATGGCAAGTTCAGTGTCCATTCCACTATTTTCCTAGTACCATCCTTATGCATTATGCACAGTTAATTGTGTCCATGGGCATACTCTATCTTCACATTCCCCAGAACCTAGTCCTAGAATTCAGACATAAAAATCTATTAGGATCTATTTCTTGTGTCTAATTTAATTGAATAAGAAATATTGAAATGGAAGCTTAGGGTATCATTTTATTCTAAAATCCTACATTCCTATGATCATAATATAGATAACATGCAGACAAAAAACATGCAGCAGAAATTTCATATGTACTCAAACACAAAAGACTGTCATAGTTATCTCAACATAAATATACAAATATACACACATATTTTCATGCAAATATATCCAGAAACATACATTCCTGAACATACAGTAATATATAGCTATACAGGGCGGCTAGATGGTGCAGTGCATAGAGCACTGGCCCTGGAGTCAGGAGTACCTGAGTTCAAATCCAGCCTCAGACACTTAATAATTACCTAGCTGTGTGGCCTTGGGCAAGCCACTTAACCCCATTTGCCTTTCAAAAAAAACACAACAAAATATATAGCTATATAACACAAAGTCACATTCACAGGCATACAAACTCATACTCACAGACAAAATATCTCCAAGAATCTCAGGCATGAACACCCATATACACATACAATTTTGTTGTTGTTTTTATAGTTTATTCTTGCCTATTGTTCATACTAAAGTCATTTTCACATAAATCTATATCTAATCTCACATCTTACCCCTGATGGATTCCCTTATAATGAAGAAAAATAATTTAGAAAGATCAAATATTAGGGAAATTGAGTTTAAGAGCATATATAACATTCACAGTCCACTTCTAAGCTCGTCTTTCTACCAAAAGAAGCAGGAACACAGACACATTCACTCACCTCTTTTACCCTGGCCCAGCAGATGTAGTACTGTTTTGAAGTGGCTTAGAAAGAATTAAATCAAGACTTGATATTTCACATTCTAACAGATAGTTTCATTTTGAGCACTTTGTCTTTTTGTTTTGTTTTGTTTTGGGTAGGCACAGATCAGATTTAAGGATATATTAGGACAAGGTTACAAGGTTTAGAATCAAGGTGTGGTTTGGAGTTGAGATTTGAATTAAGGTCTGAGTTGGAGTGTAGATTGAGTTGTAGGGCTGAGGATAAGGGTCTAATCTTGTTTTGAGTTCAAGATTTGGATGGGATTCTCAGAAGTGGGGGATGCAAACACTACATTGGAAAAATAGTTTCCCTTTCCTCAATGAGAAGGGTAGACAGAGGTGCCCTACCTAACTCGGGATTACAATATTAATGGGATTTCTGTAGCACTCTGGGGATAGGATGCTAGCATGAAGAGCTCCTTAGAGATCAACTCTCTTGAGCAGTCTGATATTTAGTGCCAGCATCAATGTTGACCCTTTCATGGCCATAGGTATGCAAACACAGTTTTAAATATATACACTGAGATATTCTGACATTTACAGTCTTATACCTAAAATTTTTACAGGCATGTACGTGACTCCTAAGGTACATGATTAGACACATCAATTGACATACTCAATCATACACATAATACTGACACACAGGTATATAAAAGCAAAGAAATACTCATATACTCAAGTGAGTTATATAAATATATATAAGCAGATGCATATACATGTGTATTTTACATATACAATCTGACAAATTGGCAAATTAAGTCTAGTAAAGTGAAATATAAAGGTATACTTAGTAACAGACAAAATTAGAGCTGAGATCTAAGTTTTATTAATTGAATGAAATTATTAAATGACCAGTCCATGGGGGAGATGTAGGATTTTTTTTCCTTTCTCCTGTTTTCTCTTTTAAATTCCAATCTTTCACAAATAGCCCTGACCTTGCCCCAAAATTTTCTCCATCATATCTAGATGGAATTGCTGTCCTACCCAAAATCATACTAAGAAAATCTTTTCAGGTTTGAGGAGGTGGGGAGATAAGATAGATCATTTGTCTGGAAGGTAGTCTGGGAGTGGCATTATCAATCATACCCTGCCCAGGCCCTCATTTGAATAGGTACATCTTTCATTATTATATTCATTCTTCCTATTGTTAGCCAATCGGAGTTGATTATTGTCTGTTGGGAATACCTACCCTTCCAAAGCATCAAGAAACTGTCCTCAGTCATCTTTGGTTCTAGGAGAGTCAGTCAAATGACCAGCATTTTATTAACTATTTGCTAGCATAATTAATAAAATGATTAGTTACTCAGAAACCATGTCTCCCAAACTTTTTTTACAACACAACTTAAAATCCATAGGTTAAATTTGTGATATTGATATCCTTGTTATTAGTCTGTGCAGTAAATAGAGTATGTGACTGAGGCCATCTGACCATATGAATGTATTTGTTTTTTATAAGAAGCTTGTTGAATTGCTCTTCAACTTTTTTCAAATTTGTTATTATTGTATTTATTTTTAATATTAATTTTTAAAAAATATTGAACTCTGAATTCTTCCCTTCTTAGCCCTCCACCATCTATTATGAAGGCAAGAAATGTGATACCAATTATACACATGAAATTATGCTACGTTTCCATATTAGCAACACTGCAAAAAAGCAAGCAAGAGAAATAAAGTGGAAAAAACTTCTCTTTTAGCCTCATTCAAACTCCATCCATTCTTTCACTAGAGTGAGATAGAATTTTTCATCATAAGGCCTTCAGGATTGTTGTGAATCATTGTATTCAGCAGAATAGTTAAGTCATCCATAGTATATCATCATTCAATATATCTATTACTGTGTGCAATGTTCTCCTGGTCCTCAATTCACTTTGTATCAGTTCATAAAATACTTTCCAGGCCATTCTGAGAGCATCCTGCTCATTATTTTTTATAGTACAATAGCATTCCATCACAAACATATACCACAACTTGCTCAACTACTCCCCAATTGATTGAAATCCCCTCAATTTCTAATATTTTGTTACCACAAAAAGAGTAGCTATAAAGATTTTTGTACTTATAAATTCTTTCCCTTTTTCTTTGATCTCTTTGGGATAAAGACCTAATCATGTTGCTTGGTTAAAAGGTATGCATTGTTTTACAAATTGTTCTCCAAAATGGTTGGATCAGTTTACAACTCCACCAATTGTATCTTAGTTTTCCCATATTTCCTCCAACAATTGTCATTTTCCTTTTCTGCCATGTTGGTCAATCTGATAGATGTAAAGTCACACCTCAAAGATGTTTTGGTATGCATTTCTCTAATTGATAGTGATTCAGAGTATTTTTTCATATGACTATGTTCTTCCCTACTTTGTTTCTCATGCCCTACACCAATTCTGGAACCACAATATATAACCAAATCAACTCAAACACTCCAAAATTTAGCATAGCACATAGTAACTACTTAATAAATGCTATGTAGTAGACTCAAAACAAAAATAATAATAATAAAATTCCTGGAGTAATTCACAAGTAACAATAGCTAAGAAAAGAACTCATGCAGAATATAGTCAATAAAAAAAGTAAGCATCTAGATATCTTAAGTAACTATATTTTATCTTACTGGTATCACTGAGTCTTGCTGGGAATGTGGCTTTAAACTAGAATATGACTATGTAAGGATGCATATTAATCAAAAGGGACAGAATCAGGGAAATATGACAGCAATAATATATGAGAGAAGGCCAGCTATGGAAGGTAGTGGGTTCATATATACCTGATTTAATATGAATCATAGCACTATGATATGGCAGCCCTTCTTCCATACACACATTTTTAAAAAATAACAAAAACAAACATCTTTTTAGGCTGAATTAATAGTGCCCAGGATGAGAAAAGTAATAATTCCTCTGTACTACTCTGGTCAAAACAAGTCTGAAGTATTATATTTAGATTTCAGAGCTGCATTTTAAGATAGCATTGACAATCTGGAACATGTCTTGGTGATGGTAACCAGCAGGATGGTGAGAGATGTGCTATGAAAATTACTATGAGATACAATTTGGCATAGTAGTATAGTGAATCTTAATTCCAGGAAGACCTGGGTTCAAATCTTGACTCAGATATTTACTAGTTTATTGACCTTTGTCAAGCCCTTTAAACCTCTTTCACCCTCTATTTCACACTCTTTCCTCAAAATGGAATTAAAATGGAATAATTACTGGGAAGAACAATGAAAATGATATATACAAGGTACTTTGCAAGCCATAGCATGTTACAGAAATGTGAGCATGGGGCAGTTAAGTAATTCAGGGGATAGAGCACTGACCCTGGAGTCAGGAAGATCTGAATTCAAATCCAGTCTGACATTTAATAATTACCTAGCTGTGTGGCCTTGGGCAAGTCACTTAACCCCACTGCCTTGCCCCCCCCAAAAAAGAAATGTGAGCACTTATTAATCACTTATTAATTTTACTTATAGAAGGTATTGAGGATATTAAGCTTTCAGAAGAGAAGATTTGGGATAATATGATCCTTTTCTTCAAATATCTGAGAGGATGTCAAGTAGAAAAAAGATTAGATTTGTTGTGTTTCCTCCTTTCTAATCTCTCTCTTCAAGATAGCAAATAATCTGGTATAGGTTATGCATGGGCAATCATGAAAGATATTTCTACATTAATCATGTGGAAAGAAGAAAAAGTTCAAAGGGAAAAATAAAACACACAAAAAGGGTGAAAATAATATGCTTCAATCTGCCTTCAGACTCCATAGTTCTTTCTCTAGATATGGATAGCATTTTTAACATGAATCTTTTGGAACTGATTCGGATCATCACATTGCTGAGAAGAGCTAAGTCAGTCATAGTTGATCATTGAACAATGTTGCTATTATTATGTAAAATGTTCTGGTTTTGCTCACTTCACTCAGCATCAATTCCTATAAGTCTTTCCAGGTTTTTCTAAAATCCTAATCATATTGCTTGGTCAAAGGGTATGCATCATTTCTTATAGGACAATAGTATACCACAACTTCTTTAGCCTTTCCCTAGTTGATGGGCCTCCCCTCAATTTCTAAGTTTTTACAAAAACAAAGAGAGATGATATGAATATTTCTATGCATGTGGTTCCTTTTCATTTTTTATGGTTTCTTTGGGAATGGTATTACTGGATCAAAGGATATGCACCATTTTATAACCCTTTGGGTATAATTCCAAATTACTTTCCAGAATGGTTGGATTAGTTCACATAACCACTAACAACAGTTGTGTACCAATTTCCCACAACTCCAACATTTATCATTTTCTTTTTCTGTTATATTATCCAATCAGATAGAGGTGAGGTGGTATCTCAGAGTTGTTTTAATTTGAATTTCTCTAATCAATAGAGATTTAGAGAATTTTTATATATGACTATAGATAGAATTGATTTCATCCTCTGAAAATTGCTTTTCATCATTTATCAATTGGAAATGGCTCTTATTTTTAGAAATTCACCTCAACTCTCTGATAAATGAGATCTTTAACAAAGAAACTTGCTTCTATTTTTTTCACATTTACTTTTGCTAAATGTATTTTCCTCCATCCTATTTCTCTTTTGTTTTTTCCTATTCTCTCCTTTCACCCTGTCACTTTTCAGAAGTGTTTTGTCTCCGATTACTCCCTCCCTCAATCTGCCCTCTCTTCTATCATTCCTTCCTTTCTCTAATCTCTCTCCCCTCTTAATTTACTGTGGGGTAAGACAGACTTCTATATCCAAAGTGTGAATGTTATACCTGCTTTAAACTTTATTAGAACTCCTAGTTGTGAAGTTTTTATTTTTAATTTTGTTTTACTTTGTTTTGGTTTGGGTTTTTGGAAGGCAATAAGATTAAGTGACTTGCCCACGGTCACACAGCTAAGTGTCTGAGGCTGGCTTTTAATTCAGTTCCTCCTGACTCCAAGGCCAGTTTTCTATCCACTTCATCACCTAGCTGCCCCTTTGTGAAGATTGTTTCCCAACTTTCTGCTTTTCTGCTAATTTTGGCAGTATTGGCTTTATTACTGCAAAACCTCTTTAATTTAATACAGTCAAAATCATTCTTTTTGCTGTTTATAATGTACTCTAGTTCTTGTTTGGTCAAAAATTTGTCCCCTTTCCATAAATCTGATAGGGCATGTCTTGATATATTAATCTATCCACAGAGTCTTCCCTTTATGTCTAAATCATGTGATTGTGAGATGTGGTCTATGCTTAGTTTTTGTCATGTTATTTTCTAGTTTTCCCAACAATTTTTGTCAATTGTTGATTTCATAGCCCAGAAGCTGATGTCATTGACTTTGTCAAACAATAGATTGATATAGTCATTTAATTGGTATGGTACTGAATAAGTAATTTAATTTGGGTGGAATTGTCATTTTTATTATAATAGCTCGACCTAACCATGAGCAATTGACATTTTTCCAATTATTTATATCTGAAATTATTTGAGTGAGAAGTGTTTTATATTTGTTTTCATACAGTTTCTGGGTTTGCCTTGAGAGGTAGATTCCCAAGTATTTAATGTTGTCTATAGTTAATTTAAATGGAATTTCTCTTTCTATCTCTTACTCTTGGGCTTTGTTATTCATATATAGAAATGCTGATGATTTATGTGGGTTTATTCCATATCCTGCTACTTTACTGAAGTTATTAATTGTTTCAAGGAGTTTTTTTAAGATTTTCTTGACTTTTCTAAGTATACCATCATATCATCCATGAAAAGTGAAAGGTTTGCTTCCTCATTGCCAATTCTGATTCCTTCCATTTCTTTTTCTTCTCTTATTGCTAAAGCTAGCATTTCTATTACTGTGGCTGTCCAGCCTCCGTGGGGTCCTTGGAACCTGACAGGAGGGATAGAGTCAGAGAAATGAGTTGAGTCAACACAGGGTTAAAGGCAGGAGCAGGTTGCCTGACTGTGAGCTGCTTGGATTTATTTTTATAGTCTCAGAATCATGTATGCATCAAGCAAGCAAGCCAAAATTATTTCCTTGGTTACAATTTTCATTATCAATCATATAGTTCATGTGGTTACAAGTTTGATCATGTAGTAGTTACAAGTTTGATTATCAATCATGTAGTTAATTTTCTTGTCCCTGCTCAGACCGTGATGACCTCAACCTGTCTGTTGCCTAAGTTGTCACTGCATAGTAAAATTATTAATTAAGCAGAACTTTCCTGATAATAATCTTTGATATAATTTGTTTAGTGGAATGCTTTCATGTTTTTTGATATGCTCCCTTGACAACCTATAGTGAGAGCAGTTATGTTTGTCTACCTGTCCGTTAACTCCTTCAATAACCAATTTTCCTTTTAGCTCTTGTTGGTAGATGCCACAGTTTCTATGACTTTTTATTCTTTCCCAATAAACTAAGGCTGTTAGAGTTCACATATTGGTCACCTATACTAACTATTCTTTCACCATCTTTATCATATATTACTGTGTATGATAAGGGGGGCAAAACTGTTAATTTCCCTGGAATTCTATCTGACCCATCTTGTATCTGTTTTCCCTGTATATATTCTAACATCTCCTTGGAATTCCCAGTGTTGGATTTTCCAGAGATTTCATAATGTTGAAGCCTTTTGTATGCCTCAGGGAGAGGCAATCCTGTTAAATTAGGAAAGAGTTCATAATCTGTTTTATTCAAGGAATTTCTCTGGAATCCTTCCTTTATAGTCATTGCACTCTTAGGATGAGTAAGTTTTACAATCAATATTAGTCCTACAAATATTGGTATACATGGAATCCCTATTTATATTGAAGGAGGAAATGTTGTTCCATCAGGCAGTGTGACCACCTTGAGTCTTCTTGCTTCTTGCTTTCAGCTTAGAGACCCTGGCTCCCAACATATTACTATATTGAATATTAATGATGATAATGGGCATCCTTGTTTCACCCTAATTTTACTGGATATGCTCCACATTTATCCCCATTATATATAATATTTATTCGTGGGCTTAGATACTATTATTTTAAGGAAGACTCCATTCCTAAATTTTCTAGTGTTTTTAATAGGAATGGATGTTGTAATTTGTCAAAGATATTTTCAGTATCTAAAGAGATAATCTTCTGATTTCTCTTGGTTTTACTACTGATATGTTCAATTATGTTGAATGTTTTTCTAATATTTAACCATCCCCTGCCTACCTGGTATAAATACTACCTGATTATGGTGTATTATCCTAGTTAATAACTTGCTTTAGTCTCACTGAGGTTGAGGTCCCCCATTATTAGAGTTTTGTTGTCTATGTTTCCTTGTAATTCACTCATAATTTAAGATTTTTGCACCAATATTCATTAAGGAAATTGGTCTATAATTTTGTCTGCTTTGGTTCTTCCTGGTTTAGATATTAGCACCATGTTAGTGTCATAAAAGGAGATTGGAAGAATTCCTTCTTCTCCTATTTTTTTAAATAGTTTATGAAGAATAGGAATTAATTGTTCCTTGTATTCACTTGTAAATCCATGTGGACCTGGAGACTTTTTCTTAGGGACTTTATTGATGATTTTTTCAAGTTCTTTTCATGAAATGGAGTTATTTAAGTATTTTAATCTGGGCATTTTGTATTTTTGTAAATATTCATCCATATTTCAGTCAAGTTATTCAATTTGTTGGCATACAGTTCCACAAAGTAGTTCTGAATTATCTCTTTAGTTGCTTCCTCATTGGTGGTTAGTTCCACTCATTTTGTTTCTGATACTAGTAATTTTGTTATCTTCTTTCTTTTTTAAAATCAGGTTAACCAAAGTTTTGTCTATTTTATTGGCTTTTTTCATAAAATCAACTCTTAGTTTTATTTATGAAATCAATTTTTATTAATCTCTAGCTTGATTTTCAAATTTTCAAATTTGTATTTAGTTGGGTATCTTTGTTTTTCTTAATCTAGCTTTTTTAGTTGCATACCCAATTCATTGATCTCCTCTTTCTCTATTTTAATCATATAGGCATTTAGAGATATAAAGTTTCCCCTCAAAACTACCTTGGCTGCTCCCATACATTTTCATATGATATCCCATTAGTAGCATTTTCTTGGATATAATTATTGATTATTCTATTATTTGCTATTTGATCCACCCATTATTTAATATTGTTATTTATTTTCTAATTAGTTTTTGGTTTATTACATATATTTTTTTTTGCATCGTGGTCTGAGAAGTATGTATTTATTATTTCTCCTTCCTGCATTTGATTATAAGGCTTTTGTGGTCTAGTACATGGTTAATTTTGGTATAGGTGCTATGTACTGCCAAGGAAAAGGTATATTCTTTTCTAGACCCATTAAGTTTTCTCCAGCATTCTATGATATCTAAGTTTTCTAAGATTTCATTCACCTTCTTAACTTCCTTCTTGTTTATTTTGTGGTTCGATTTATCTGGTCCTGAGAGAGGGAGGTTGAGGTCTTCCATTATTAAAGTTTTGTTGTCTATGTCTCCTTGTAATTCATTCAGCTTTTTCTTCTAGGAATTTGGATGTTATACCACTAGGTGCATATATGTTTAGTAATGATATAGCTTAAAAGTGCTTTTTAAGAAGATGAAGTTTCTTCCTTATTCCTCTTAATGAGATTGATTTTTATTTTTACTTTATCTGAGATCAGGATCACTACCCTTGATTTTTTTTTTATTTCAACTGAGGCATAATATATTTTGTTTCATCCTTTTACCTTTACCCTATATGTATCTCTCTGTTTTAAATGTGTTTCTTGTATTGTATTATTCTGGTTTTTAATCCATTCTGTTATCCAATTCCATTTTATTGGACAGTTCATCCCATTCACATTTACAGTTAAGATTTTATATATATATATATATATATATATATATATATATATATATATATATATACATATGTATGTATATATATATATTTCCTCCATGCTATCTTTCTCCATTTATATTTTTCTCTTTCCTTTCCTCTTATTCCTCCTCATCAAAATGTTACTCCCTTCCCCCTTTAATTTTTCTTTTAAAATTTAATTTTCATTTTATTTTCACTTATACCTTTATCTTCCCTTTTATCAGTCCCTTCTTCCATTTTCTTTACCTTCCCCTGTGTCCCCACCACCACCACTTCTTTATAGATTAGGATAGATTTTTAAACTCAAGTGAGAATATATTATTCCCTCCCTGGGCCAAATCTATTGAATAGAATTTACTCAGTGTTAACACACACCCATTCTTTCTCTCTAAACTTATAAATTTTTGTGCCTCTTCACCTGGTGTTATTTATCACTCAAGTATTATTAATCAGGTATTATCAGTCAGAATTTGATTATTTGATTTATTAACTCAAATTATTATCAAAGTATCATGCTTGTTAATCAGCATTTTCAAATTACATCAAATTAGAATTCTAAGCAGTTTTTACTTTTCTCCCTTTTCAAGTATCATTCAAAGACACACAATCCTCCTCATGAGGAATATCATTCAAAAACAAATTTCTTGAATTATTTGTACTCCTCCCTGCAGACCTGTTTTCTCTCTCACTTTACCCCCCCACCCATCCACCCAGGGTACTTAACCCCTTGTTAAGTGAAGCAATGATTAAGTCAAACCCATATTTAATTAACTACAAGAATCTTAAAGGGCTCTAAGTACTGGGAGACCCTGAAGGGCTCACTTGATAACTTTACAAATGAGTATAAATTATGGGAGACACTAACTCAGGACCACTTCGTTTAAGATGTCCTAATCAGAGAAAGTGCTAATCTTTAGCACTACAGTAGAATTAAAGTGGGTCAAAGGTCAAAGGATAATGAGGCAATTAAATTTAGAGTTAACACCC